>NW_007256273.1:0-3878 GCF_000164805.1 Carlito syrichta | reverse complement strand
CCAGCCAAAGGGTGATCTTTATCTTCAGCTTTAATAAGGAACCTAAAAGTTTACTGGAGTTTATTATGCTAAACCATGAATGGTTGGGTTGTCCTGATCTTGCATCTGAAGAAAATTTTCCAAGGGGGATGAGATAGGCTGCTGCTTGTTTTGCAGTAGAATGTTTGAATGCTGTCTAAGTTTTGCTGAGGCAAAAATACTAAACTAAGAATAAGCTAAGTTTCTTCTAGGTTTCTATAGGTACCTTTCAGTGAACAGTACTGAAATTGCTGGATTGAATGTCATTTCTATTTTTCATTCTTGAGAAATCTCCATACTGTTTTCCATAGAGGTTGAAGTGGCCTATATTACCAGCAGTGTATAAACATTCTCTTGTCCTTGAATTCTCACCAAAGTCTATTATTTATTACTTTTTAATTTTAGCCATTCTGAAAGGTGTAAGATGATATCTTATCATGGTTCTAATTTGAATTTCTCTGAGAATTAGTAGTATGAGCAAATAAAACATGTTTCTTAACAATTTGGGTGTTTTATTTCAAAAAAATATCTGTTTATGCTTTTAGCCCACTTTTTTTTTTTTTTTAATTAATCAGTATTTTTATTATAGTTTTGTGGGGTACAGTTAAGGGTTAGGTGTACAATTACGTTTCATTCAGACACCCTGTTGATAAGAGGTGTTTTCCCAGCCCCAGACAGATATTTGCTACTGTTAATCCCATCTCCCTCCCCCCCATAGTTTCCTAGTACCGTCAGTCATTTTCTTATAGTATTACATTGGATGTTCAAGGTCCATTATATGAGTGAGAACATGTGATATTCTGATCTTTGTTTCTGTGAGAGGTCACTCAGTATTATAGACTCTAGTTCCATCCAGGTTGCAGCGAAATTCATGATTTTGTTCTTTTTTATGGCTGCGTAGTATTCCATCTGTATATGTACCACATTTTTTTAATCCAGTCCTCTTTTGATGGGCAGCATGGTTGTTTCCAGGTTCTTGCTATTGTGAACAATGCTGCGATAAACATATGTGTGCAGGTATCTTTTTTATAGAGTGATTTGTGTTCTTCAGGGTATATTCCCAGTAGGGGGATTGCAGGGTCATATGGAAGGTCAATTTTTAGAGCTTTTAGGAATCGCCACACTGCTTTCCACAGAGGTTGCACTAGTTTACACTCCCACCGACAGTGTAGAAGTGTTCCCTTTTCACCACACCCTCTCCAGCAGCTGTTATTTTTTGAGTTGTTGATAATTGCCATTCTGACTGGAGTTAGGTGGTATCTCAGTGTGGTTTTGATTTGCATCTCCCTGATGATTAGTGAGGTTGAGCATTTCTTCCTGTGTTGGTTGGCTGCTCGAATGTCTTCTTTTGTGAAGTGTCTGTTCATGTCTTTTGCCCATTTTATAATGGGGTTGTTTGTTTTCTTCTTTTCAGTACGCTTCAGTTCCTTGTAGATCCAGGATGTTAAGCCTTTGTCAGACCTAGAGTTGGCAAATACTTTTTCCCAGTCTGTAGGCTGTCTCCCTGCTCTCTTGATGGTTTCTTTGGCTTTGCAGAAGCTTGTCAGTTTAATAAGGTCCCATTTGTCTATCTTCTCTCTTAAGTCCTGTGGGTTTCGGGTTTTGTACAGGAATTGGATGCCAGTTCCGATTTCCATGAGAGTATTTCCTTCCTTTTCTAAGGTTCTTATGGTTTGAGGTTTTACATTTAGGTCTCTGATCCATTTGGAGTTAACCTTTGTGCATGGGGATAGATAGGGGTCCTGTTTCAATCTTCTGCATGTGGTCAGCCAATTTTCCCAGCACCATTTACTGAATAGGTTCTCCTCTCCCCATTGGTAGGTGGTGGGGGCTTTGTCGAAGATGAGTTGGTTGAGAAATTGAGGTTTTGCTTCTGGAATCTCAATTCTGTTCCATTGATCTATATGCCTGTTCCTGTACCAATACCAAGCTGTTTTGATGATTGTAGCTTTATAGTAACGTTTGAAATCTGGTATTGTGATACCACCTGCTTTGTTTTTTTTGCTGAGGATTGTTCTGGCTATTCTTGGATGTTTGTGTTTCCATATGAATTCCTGTGTTGCTTTTTCTAGGTCTGAGAGAAGAATGTTGTTGGTAATTTAATGGGTATTGCATTGAATTTGTAGATTGCCTTAGGTAAGATGGACATCTTCACAATGTTGATTCTTCCGATCCATGAGCATGGGATATTTTTCCACTTGTTCATGTCGGCTTTGATTTCTTTGAGCAGTGTTTTGTAATTTTCATTGTAAAGGTCTTTCACGTCTCTGGTCAGGAAGATGCCAAGGTATTTCATATTTTTTGTGGCTATTGTGAATGGAACTGTGTTTTTTATTTGGGTTTCTGTTTGTTTATATGGTGTAGAGAAATGCGATTGTCTTGGTACATTTATTTGTATCCTGAGATTTTTCAAAGGCTTTTATCAATGTAAGGAGGCCTTTGACAGATTCTCTTGGGTTTTAAAGGTACACCATCATATCATCTGCATAGAGAGATAACGTGACTTCCTCTTTTCCTATTTGAATACCTCTGATTGCCTCTTCTTCTCTGATTTCTTTAGCCAGGACTTCCAATACTATGTTGAACAGGAGGGGAGAGAGTGGGCATCCTTGTCTAGTTCCGGTTTTCAGGGGAATTGGTTCCAATTTTTGTCCATTTAGGAGTATGCTGGCTGTGGGTTTCTCGTAGATGGCTTTTTCTATTTTGAGGTAGGTTCCCCATATGCCTAGATGTTCAAGGGTTTTTATCAAGAAGGGGTGCTGGATTTTATCAAAAGCTTTTTCTGCATCTAGTGATATGATCATGTGGTCTTTGTTTTGACATCTGTTGATGTATTTAATTACATTTATGGTTTTACGAATATTGAACCAGCCTTGCATGCCAGGAATGAAGCCTACTTGATCATGATGGATGATTTTTGAGATGTATTGCTGAATCCGGTTTGCTAGGATCTTGTTGAGAATTTTAGCATCTATGTTCATCAAAGATATTGGCCTGTAGTTCTCTTTCTTTGTTGAATCTTTACCTAGCTTGGGTATCAATGTGATGTTGGCTTCGTAAAATGATTTGGGGAGAGTTCCATCTTTTTCAATAGCCTGGAATACCTTCAGTAGGATTGGTATCAGCTCCTCCTTAAATGTCTTGTAGAATTCTGCTGGAAAGCCATCTCGACCAGGGCTTTTTTTTGTAGGAAGTTTTCTTATTACGTGGTCGATTTCCTTGATTGTTATTGGTTTATTTAGGGTCTCAATTTCTTCTTGTTCCAACCTAGGTAGGTTGTGTGATGTCAGACAGTCTTCCATTTCCTTCTGGTTTTCACGTTTGTTTCCATACAAGTGTACGTAGTAGTCTCTAATGATCTTTTGTATTTCTTCAGGGTCAGATGTGACTTCATCTTTTGTGTTTCTGATTATGCTTATTTGGTTTTTTTCTCGTTTTTTCTTGGTCAGTCTAGCTAGGGGACCATCAATCTTGTTTACCCTTTCGAAGAACCAGCTTTTTGTTTCATTGATTTTTTGTATTATCTTTTTGTCTTCTATGTCCTGGATTTGGGCTTTTATTTTGGTGATCTGGATTCTTCTGCTGAAATTAGGGTTTTTGTGGTCTTGCTTTTCCAGCTTCTTTAGGTGGCTTGTTAGGTTGTCAATTTCTGTTCCTTCCATTTTCCTCATGTGTGTTTGTAGGGATATAAATTCCCCTCTTATTACAGCTTTTAAGGCATCCCAGAGATTTTGGTAAGATGTTTCTTTATTTTCATTTGTTTCCAGGTATCTTTTGATCTCTATTTTGATGTCATCATTGACCCAGGAGTTATTTAGCATCATGCTGTTTAGTGTCCATGTCTTTGTGGGTTTGGGAAT
>NW_007256272.1:3084-4074 GCF_000164805.1 Carlito syrichta | reverse complement strand
CCCACATACATTCCGTGGGAATAGGGCAGTCCGTCCACACACACTTCTCAGAAAGCTGGATACTCTCATGCATAATCCAGCAGTTCCACTTCCAGCAAAAGCCACAACACAGGTAAGAAAATACAAGAAAAGAAGAGTCTGTGAACTCACGGTTAAGGGTCCATGTCCAAGAGTGGCCTGACTGAGGTTCCCTCGACGTGGTAGGGCGGCCCCAGCTCCGTCGCCTGCGGGGGGCCCAGCTCCGCCACCAGCGGGGGGCCCAGCTCCGCGGCCAGCGGGGGGCCCAGCTCCGCGGTCGTTCCAGTCGCAGCGAGCCACACTCTGGGGTCCCGCAGCGTGGGAGTCCGAAGCAGTCCGTGGGAGGCCGGGGACCTGGAGGCGGAACCGCATTTCGCCTGGGTGCTCGCAGACCGGATTCTGAGGAAGGATCACGTCAACCCAGAAGGTGACGCGGACGTGACGAGAAGCGAGGCACTGCAACCTCGCGATGGCGAGAGACCCAGAGCCCCTCCCCCACAATAAAGAGATTGACAGCAGGTACGATTCATTGGGCAGAGTTAGGTGTCTGGTACATTTCAACAACTCCAACGTAACATTAACACATGAGAAAACGCAAACATGGTCATAAAGGAAACATGCCAGAAATCTAAACATACCGTTGCAGGAAAAAAGACACAAAGGATTCATTTTAAGTAGTAGTATACAGTTGCTATCTATAGTCAATGAAACATATCCAATGAGTCAACTGGGATATATTTCAAAAATAAGTTAATTAAAAATCAGCAATAGGATATTTTATCTAAGCACATTTCAATAAAATAAGGGTATGTGTTTTTATTTGGGTGTGGAAAAAAGTGATTAAGGCTATAGAAACAAGAATTTCTTTCTAATGAATGGCTATGGATTCAGGGATCTGGTATAAACGTTTTCTTCCTCATTTGTAATTGGAAAGATGTAGGGTACAATTCAGGGTGAAATATATTAATATCA
>NW_007256272.1:0-1491 GCF_000164805.1 Carlito syrichta | reverse complement strand
CGAGACCAAACATTTCTGGTGGCTGCATGCTAACTAAGACAAACTCCACAGACTTTGAAGAACTTTTTGAAAGCAGCTGCAATCATGGGTTATGACTGTTCTCTGAGTGGATGTCCACAGAGCTCCCATACTTTTGGTGTGGGCGTGGAATCTCTATGCTTTTTCTTCACTTATTCATTGGAAGGCATTCATCAGCATTTCGGACACCAATCCACAACCACGTATATTAAAATGTATTAAATTAACGCCATGCCAAGTGGGATTTATTTCTGGGAAACATGTGTAGCACAACTTACAAAATATAAATGGAATTTCATACAAAACTCAATCAAAGTAACATACCGCACTAGCAGTATAAAAGCAGCGACATACAACCTTCTTCAGTGAGGTGGAAAGGGAATTGAGAAAACTTCACACTGATTCATGATAGAAGCCACATACAACCTTCTTTGTTGAGGTGGAAAGGGAATTGAGAAAACTTCACACTGATTCATGATAGAAACCCTAACAGGTAACTCCGAATAGAAGAAAACCTCCTTCACCTGATAAAGGCCACATAGGAAAACACAAAACTGACATGATTACTCCATGGTGAAACTCTCAGCTTTTCCCTGAAGATCAAGAAGTATACGTGGATATAGTCTTCCACCACTTCCCTTCAAGATAGGGTCAAGAATGCTGAACAGAGCAATTAAACAAAAAACAATTTTTCAAGGTATCCTCACGGGAGACGAAGGAGTAAAGTTAACTCAGTTCTCATAGACAGGACGCTATGTATAGACAGCTGCAACAAGTTCACCAGACACACACACACATACACACACACTCACACACACACACTCACCCTTTCAGAACTCAAAATTCAGCATTGTTGCGGGACACAAATTCAACATACAAACACCTGGTGTCTCTCTACACTTTCAAAGTCCACCTGAAGAAACCACTAAGGAAACAATTCAATTACCATAGCAGACAAAACCACAAAATAGTACAAAAACAAAGTTAAGCGGACAATAGAACAGTACACTAAACCGTACACACTCATGCTGATAGACATTGCACAGGACATAAGCCAATGGAAAGGAAATACTGGGTTCAATAAATAAAAACCATGACGTGGGAAGATGCCACTACTACACAACGCATTAAGAACAGAAAGAAATCTCGACCAAAACCCAAATGTCTTGTATTTCAGTAGAATTGCATGAGACCGGCAATAGCCCAAACTCTCTTCAAAATGGGCAAAGTGTAGGGTTTCACACTTTCTGCTTTCACCAAAGTCCAGTAAACCAAACACAGAGGCAATGGTATAAAACCCTAACGATTGATCCATGGAACAGAACGAACACTGAGGAATCAGTGGACACATTTATGGCCACATACATTCCGTGGGAATAGGGCAGTCCTTCCACACACACTTCTCAGAAAACGGGATACTCTCATGCATAATCCAGCAGTTGCACTTCCAGCAAAGCCACAACACAGGTTAGA
>NW_007256271.1:3523-4643 GCF_000164805.1 Carlito syrichta | reverse complement strand
AAACTGCAGCATCTGCTGTTGCCCCAGGGGCCTGGCCACCCGCTCACAAGCCACACTTAGACAGCCTCTCCCAGCATTTTCTTGCAGGGGGTTGGGGGGTTGTTGATTAAAAAGAAGAAAAGAGAAGAAAGAGAAAATGGTGCTTAGTTTCTGCATCCCAGGATTCGCAAGGATCCAAGCCCAGATGCTGTGGCACCAACCACTGCACCAGGAGAGACCTGGCTGCTAGCACCCTAGCCCTCATTCAGTCAGCCTCTCACACACCCACTCGCTCACCAGCACACACACAACATTTTCCATATACTCACTCACTCACACGGGGACTCGCATAGTCTGATTGGCTCAGCCACCATCTTCCCTGTCTCTCCAAGTTTCTCTTTTTTAACAAATTCTTTGGTAGTGGACGATCTCTGATGTCAGAACTTGATTATTTTCCTGGTGAACAGTTTTTAGGCCTGTAGAGTTACACCTGAAATAAATTTCACCACAGAAAAGCTAATTTATAATGGCATTGAATTCAACACTTAATGAAGTAATAGTTATAAAACTTCACTGACATTTGTTGGAAAAGTATACCACAGTCCATAAGCATTTTGCAGGACTCTACATATGTGTTTCAAATGCTGGAGAGGATACAAAGATGCATTCTCAAAGAATATAAAGTTCAGTCGAGGGATGAGATAAAGTGGAGGATGACTGAGCAGACACCATCTGTCTCCTGCTTCAGGAGGAGATCAGGGGACAACATTCTAAGAAGAGTGACCTGCATGAACAAAGATGTGTGTCAGGCAAGATGATAGTTTAAGAAGTGGTGAAAGATGAGTCTAGAAATATCAGAAGACTTGAGGGAGCAAGAACTGTGATACAAGTGAAACTTAAATTGTGATTAGATAGGAGAGGGATTTGGAAACCATTTTCAGGAAGTGAATTTTAGGATGGGCCTGGTAGAATAGGTGATAGGTAGGAGATGGGGAATTGGAGGCATACTCCTGCCCCCACCCTAAGCACAAAGAAGCACAAACAAAATGAATATAACATATATATTTATACAGTGATAGAAGGTACACCAGTGTGTGTCTGTGAACGTTTTTGTAACTTTGGTACTAAAGAGACTGAAAAC
>NW_007256271.1:0-2584 GCF_000164805.1 Carlito syrichta | reverse complement strand
CGAATGCAATGCAGACCACCCCCAAAGTGATTTTCCCACTGAACCTCTTAATAGGGAAGAAGAAGGGCACTGGGTCCAGCGGTCCTCAGGACCTGGGATTCCCTGGTCTTCATGTGGATAACTGCCAGTGCCTCTGTCGTGATTCATGACAGCACCCGGCACCTTGCTGGATGTGTGAGCAGTGCAGGTAGAAGGCCGGGGCTGTCTCTCCTTGATCGGGGCTGCAGAGGCTTGCATGTGATGCCTAAAGAAGAAAAGCTGTCACTTTCACTCATACCTTCCTTCTCCATGAGTGCTCTCCTGGGCCCCTTCTAGTAGTGTCAAGCACTTGGATAAGAACATATTCCCATGGGACTGTCCAATAAACCTCTGCTTGTGTTTTCAGGTCAACCCTGAAAGCTCTGTGTCTGCTTCTCCATATACATTTCTTTGCTGAGAATGGCAAATGTGCAATGTCTTCAGTAGGCCATCACGGTCCTCCCACTTCCAGGCATCTTTTTCATACAATACTTTCTTTCATTTTGAATCGGAGACCAGTATTGAAATTGCCGGATTGAATGGTATTTCTATTTTTCATTCTTGGAAAAACTCCGTACTGTTTTCCTCAGAGGTTGAAATGACCTATATTACCAGCAGTGTATAAGAATTCCCTTGTCTCTGAATTCTCACCAACGTCTTTTACTTATTACATTTAAATTTCAGCCATTCTGAAAGGTGTAAGATGATATCTTATCGTGGCTCTAACTTGAATTTCTCTGATAATTAGTAATATGAGCAACTAAAACATATTTGGTAACAACTCATGTTTTCTGTTTATGCTTTTAGCCCACTTTTTTAATAGGGTTGTTTTTTCTTCTCGGTTGATTGAGTCCTTGTAGATTCTAGATATTAGTATTTTGTCAAATGCATAGTTTACAAATATTCCCCAGAGGTTGGGAACCCAAATACAGTCTAGGAAGTCTCACTGAGTTGAAGTGGAAATCAAAGGAGGCGGTTTCAAGTTGTGGAGCAGAGTTTTATAAAAAAGAAAAGTTATGCAAAAACTCCCAAACACAAAAATCCATAAATCTGAATAGGTGTCTCCTTTAGGCTAGTCTAGATGTTTGGCCCCTCTTGTGTAAAGTAAAAGTACAAAAGTTATAAAGAATAAAGCACGAGTTGTAAGATTAAGAACTCCCATCGCTCACAGAGGGTTAGAAAAATGGTTAAGAATATTTGTGAACTTTGAAATCAAAAAAAATAAAAAGACTCCTTTGTGTTCATCTAGGACATACAACGGAGAAGTCTGAAGGACAAATTATTTGCAAATAGAAGGTCATCAAAGAGTAGTCATATAAAAAAATTTTAAAGAGTGCTAAAAAGGATTAGACTAATTTGAAATTAGCTTTAAAAAAGCTAAACATTCTTAAAATAAAGGTATTAGAACCTAGACACTCAACAAAGTAACACTAAAAATATGGAATATCTGAATTAAAAAAGTGGCTCATAATAAACAAAAATCAGTGAATACGTAGGGGCTCAGAAAACATAGAGATTACAAAATTATAAAAAGCTTGTTTACAGAAGCACTTAAAAATAGTTAAAGAAATTCAAATGAAATGATAATATAAATAAAATGAATTTTTAAACACTATAAAAATGTTAGTGATGAAAATAAAATAATTGAAATAAAATTTCTCTGGATGTGATCAATAATAGCAAAATAAAATACAGTAGAAGAAAATACTCAGGATTATGAAGATATAGCAATATAATCTACTTAAAACAAAGAGAACCAAAATAAGACTGTTGAGGGTAACAAGCAGTCAACTGTGAAAATATATTAAATTTCTTTCATATAAATAATAAAAGTCTTACAATAAAAGGAGACAGCAGTAAAAACAAATAAGTATTTGAATAACAAAGATCAAATTTCATGAAAACTGTAAGCAGATGTCCAGGAAGCTACCCACATCTTCAGTAGAAAAGCAAAAAAGCACCATGACCTGAGACATCATAAATATATCACAGAAAACCAGTGATAACTGGTTCTAAAGTTCTTTCAAAGTGTAATATAATCATATTAGGCAAGAAAAATTGATCAGTGAATTCTTAGTATAACATATACTAACATATTAGTATCTTAATTATGTATATTATATAACATCATAGTAATATATTAGGATGACCAGTAATATACAAGTCCATTATTTTGTGTATGTGCACACATGCATGCAAAATATCAGGCCTATACAAGAGTGTGTAGAAAGTATACATCATTAAATTGAAAGACCAGGCGCAGTGACTCAGTTTATAATCCCAGCATTTTGGGAGGCTGGGGTGAGAGAATTGCCTGAGCTCACATGTTCCAGACCAGTCTGGGCGACTTGGCAAGTCCTCGTCTCTACAATAAATCAAAAAAATGACCTGGGTGTGGTGGCACGTGGCTGTAGTTCCAGCTAATAGAAGTCTGAGGTGGAAGGATCGCCTGAGCCCAGCTGGCTGCAGTGGTCGTGAGCATGCCACTGCACTCCAGCTTGGTACCAACAACAAAAAATTGAAAATCCATGAAGTCACCACTTAGTACAAGTAATAGAAAACTTCG
>NW_007256270.1:358045-457863 GCF_000164805.1 Carlito syrichta | reverse complement strand
AACTATAATAAAAATACTGATTAATTATTAAAAAAAAAAAAAAAAAAGGTTACTGAAGCCGTTTGGAAAACTGTTACAGAAGTCCTGGCCATCCAGACCAGTTCCCTATATTGATCACTGGTTAAATTTGGTCCAAAACCCACCCCCTTGGTTAAAGGGGTTCTCTTGGAACCCCTAGTTGCGTCTTGGTCACTTCCTCTTGTAATCGGCTAGAAAAACCAATCCTCACGATAACTCCAAGCCACCTTTCCAGGATCCAATGGTCCCGCTTTGTCCAGCATCTTTTCCTTCTTGTGGGCTATATCCTGTTTTACCACCTTCTAATGAAGATCCTCTTGAGGATCCAGCTAACTCTGTCCCTCCACTGTACGCTCCTGAAACTTCCTCACCCATTGTTACTTCCACCACTCCTAATGGCCCACAACCCTCTCCAGCCTCAGGTGCAGCTGAGGCTGACTCCAGGTCTAACCCTTTTTTGTCTTCTCCACCTCTCCTGAACTGATCCAGTTCCACTCCTTCCCCTTCAGAAGGTTCCGTCTGCAACGGAGGTGGGGGGCGGGGAATCTGTCTGGCAGAGTGTTTATGGTGTATACCCCTTTCTCTTCTTCTGGTTTGTACAATTGGAAGTACCAGAACCCTACTTTCTCCACTAAGCCACAGGTACTTATTTCTTTAATGGAATGTGTTATGCATATACATCGTTTCACATGGGATAATTGTCAACAACTTTTGGTCACTCTGTTTACTGCTGAAGAGCAAGAGCACATTGGATCTGAAGCTTGAAAATCCATTCTGGACTCCATTGGGGGCACAGAGGAGGAAAATCAAGACACATTGAACAGAGATTTTCCTCCTTCTTGCCCAGACTGGGACCCCAACACCTCGGTGGGGTCCAGGGCATTAGATACATATCACTGGGCTCTATTATCAGGTCTGAAGGGGGCAACCTGAAAACCTATTAATTTGTCCAAAACTACTGAGGTTCTCCAGGGACCGAGGAGTCCCCAGGGTCATTCTTTGAATGTCTTGAAGAGGTACTTTGGACCTACACCCCTTTTGATCCCTCAGCTCCTGAGAATGCTCGAGCCATCAATTTGGCATTCATGACTCAGGCAGCTACAGATATTTGGAAAAAGTTGCAAAAAATTGGGAGGCTTTACAGGAATGAATATTTCTCAGCTGCTCAAAGTAACTCAGAAGGTTTATAATAACCAAAATGCTGAGAAACAAAAGCAGGCAGTGCAGGCAGCTGACAAAGTCACAAGAAGACAGGCCAACATCCTGGTAACAGCCCTTAGGGCCCCAGGCGCTGATTCTAAGCCTCCTCATCAAAAGTCAAATAACCATAAAGGTCAAAAGGGTCAAAAACTTGGATGTATCTGATTAGCAAAAAACCAGTGTGCTTATTGTAAAGAACTCAGACATTGGGTCAAAGATTGCTCCTGTTAACCTCCACAGGAAAACCAAGACCCTAACCCTATTCTAGTCCTTCACTTGGCTGGAGAAGCTGCAAATAATTCAGACTGACGGGGCCAGGGCTCTTTTTCCTTAGGCCCTCAGGAGCCCATGGTAACCACTGCTATTGGGGGGCCACCCAGTTCCACTCTTAGTGGACACTGGGCCAGAGCATTCAGTCCTAAAATTACCATTGGGACCTATGCCTAAAAAACAAATTTTAATACAAGGGCAATGGGAAAGATCACTAATTGCAAATTCACCTCCAACCAGACTGTTGACTTGGGACAAAAGCAAGTCACACATTCATTTTTAATAGCTCCTGAGTGTCCATTCCCTCTCATGGGTCAAGATCTACTGTGAAAGCTAAGAGCAACCATTGTGTTTTCACCTGATAAAACTGAAATGTTTATTCCTACTGCCTGTCAAATGCTCTTCACTGTTCCACTTTCTGAAGAATATCTTTTAACCTTTTCCAAATCTGCTACTAAACGTGTTCCACCAAGCTTACTTCTACAGTTGCAACAGGAGTTTCCCTCTGTCTGGGCAAAGACCAACCCACCAGGATTGGCGAAACATCACCCTCCAGTGGTGGTAAGTTTACCAGCATCAGCTACTCCTGTTTGAGTTCGTTAGTACCGTATGAGTTTGCAGGCCCAGAAAGGAATTGCTCCTCACATAAAAAGGCTCTTAGCTGCTAACATTCTAACACCATGCGAGTCGGCATGGAACACAACTTTCCTGCCAACTCAGAAACCGGGAACTTTTGATTACTGCCTGGTTCAAGACTTAAGGGAAGTCAACAAGCGGGTGGAAACTATTCATCCTACTTTTCCTAACCCATACACTTTGCTCAGTTTGCTTCCCCCACAACATCAGGTATATACCATACTGGATTTAAAAGATGCTTTTTTCTCTATTTCTCTACGGTCAGTCAACCCATCTTTGCTTTTGAGTGGAAAGATGCAGATACAGGGGGTACCAGCCAGTTAACCTGGACATGACTATCACAAGGTTTCAAAAACTCCCCAACACTCTTCAGGGAGGCCTTGCAACAGGATTTGTCAGGGTTCCATGCCCAGCACCCTGAATGTACTCTGCTTCAGAATGTAGATAACCTTTTACTTGCAGCTGTGGACTTGGACACCTGCCAACAAGGTACTGAGGCTTTATTACAGCTACTTCAGGATCTGGGTTATCGAGTGTCAGCAAAGAAGGCACAGCTTTGCTCCACCAAAGTGTCATACCTTGGATACCAGCTAAAGGAGGGCAAGCGAGCCCTAACCTCAGCCCAGAAAAAAACCATTCTCCAAATTCCCACACCAACCACCAAGAAACAGGTACAGGAATTCCTGGGGGTGGCATGGTATTGTTGGCTATGGATCCCAGATTTGCTAAAATTGCCAAACCCTTGTACTCAGCCACAGCAGAGGATCAACACTTAAACTGGACTGGTGCTGAAGAGCAAGCATTCCAGCAGCTAAAACTGGCTCTAACCCAAGCCCCAGCTCTAGCCCTTCCAGATGTTACCAAACCTTTCTACTTGTTCATTCATGAACAATGAAGAATTGCCAAAGGGATCCTCACTCAGACCCCAGGGCTCTAGCCCTTCCAGATGTTACCAAACCTTTCCACTTGTTCATTCATGAACAATGAAGAATTGCCAAAGGGGTCCTCACTCAGACCCCAGGGCTCTAGCCCTTCCAGATGTTACCAAATCTTTCCACTTGTTCATTCATGAACAATGAAGAATTGCCAAAGGGGTCCTCACTCAGACCCCAGGGCCATGAAAAAGATCAGTGGCTTACTTGTCAAATAGACTGGACCTGGTAGCTTCTGGCTGGCCCTCTTGTCTCTGGGCCATTGCAGCTATGACTTTGCTAGTAAAAGAGGCAGACAAATTGACTTTTGGCCAGAATCTGACTTTAACTGCTCCCCATGCTGTTGAGACTCTGCTCCAGGAAGCCTCTGACTGCTGGATGTCAAATGCACGCATTACCCAGTATCAAAGCCTACTACTTGACCAGCCCAGATTACCTTTCTCTCCTACTGAATGCCTCAACCCAACCACCCTATTGCCTGATGACAATCTAGAAATGCTGGTGCATGACTGCGAAAATGTGTTGGACATCAATCAGGTCAGCTGACCTGATCTTCAGGACATTCCCCTAAACCAGGCAGATGCTGACCTAATCACGGATGGTAGTAGCCTGGTAATAAAGGGAGTCCATAAGGCTGGTGCAGCGATAACCACAACTCACGACGTAATTTGGTCACAGGCATTGCCTCAGGATACCTCTGCTCAAAAGCTGAGTTAATTGCTTTAACTCAGGCCCTGCACTGGGGAGCAGAAAAATGGGTAAACATCTTCACTGACAGCCCGTATGCATTTGCTACACTCCATGTGCATGCCATGATCTACAAGGAATGTGGCCTTCTCACCGCAGCAGGTAAGACTATCAAGAACAAGGAAGAAATATTAGCCCTCCTAGAGGTTATATGGCTCCCTAAAAAGGTAACTGTAATGCATTGTAAAAGTCACCAAAATCTGACACTCCAGAAGCAATTGGGAAGCGCCTGGTGGACCAGGCAGCTCAAGAAGTAGCAGAACTCCCAATTGAACCCCTAATTATTTTACCAACTTAAACTTTTCCAGTTCCTTCTCTCCCACAGTGGCCCAGCTATACACACAGAGAAGAAGAGGTCACAGAGCTGGCAGGAGCTCACAAGAAGTCTAACGAGGTGGGTTAAAGACTCCAGAACTATTCTACCTACAGCCATTGCAAGGGGAATTAATAAAACAGCTTCACTCCACGACCCACCTAGGAGAAACTGAAATGTCTGAACTGTTAAATTGTTATTATATTATTGACAACCTAAAAGACCTGACCATCTCAACAACCATAATGTGTCCTGCTTGTGCCCACATTAACCCCAAAGAAGGACGTAAACCTCAATCAGGGCACAAGGATTAAGCCCTGGTGAAAAATGGAAAATAGACTTTACCGAAATAAAGCCTCCACAGGCAGCATACAACTATTTACTGGTATTAGTAGATACTTTTTCAGGATAGGTAGAAGCCTTTGCCACCAGAAATGAAACTGCACTTATGGTTGCAAAATACTTGTTAAATGAAATAATTCCTAGGTATGGGCTCCCCTTCTCTATTGGCTCAGACAATGGTCCTGCCTTCACCTTGTCCATAGTACAGCTGGTTAGTAAAGCACTAAATATCAAATGGAAATTACATTATGCTTACCGACCACAGAGCTTTGGATAGGTAAAACACATGAACTGAACTTTAAAAAGTACTTTAACCAAATTAATAATAGAAACTGGTGAAAAATGGATAAACCTTTTATCTTTAGCCCTCCTTCGGGCTAGGTGTACCCCATACAAGACTGGGTTTACTCCATATGAAATCATGTTTGGAAGACCCCCCCTCTGTTACCCTGGTTGCAGGACCCTATTCTTGAAGAGTTTACTAATCAATCTCTGTTAAAATATCTCCAGTCTTTGCAACAGGTGCAGGACATTGTCCACACCAATGCCCATGCCACCCTGTCAACTCCAACCTCCACACAGTGTCATCCATTCCAGCCTAGGAATTTGGTCTATGTCAAAAAGTTTCAGAAGGAAAGACTTACCCTCTCCTAAAAAGGACGATATGAAGTCATCCTCATCACCCCAACATCACTAAAAGTTGGTGGGATACCGGCCTGGATCCATCACTCACAAGTCAAGGAAGCTACAGTCGCAGAAACCTGATGCAGCCAAGCCTGCAGCTGGGACACTGATGCTCCTATCCAGCCAAGCAACATCTGGACTATAGACAAACATCCTGATAATCCTCTCAAAATCACCCTCCGAGCCCACCATCCTGCATCAACTGACCAGCCAACACAGCCGAAACCATGAGACTTTAACATTACCTGGTTTTCTGGTTATTGTACCAAATTTTTTAATGCATTGTACTCATCCCTTACCTCTTCTTTTTGTTATCCCACTTGTCCTAGTGTTTGGTGCAGCACTACTTACTGTAGCTCCTGCAGAATGGCAATGTTGTGAAAAAGTTCTGTTAATGCTGTTTTATTTCTCATGTACTGGATGTATTATTACTCTGTTATGCTTACAATAAATTGTACCTGTTTTATTCTACCTAACACCCCTTTGGGTTTAGCCTACCATATTACTTACACTTTTACTTTAAGCTCCCTTACTTCAGGAAAAGTTTTAGCTATCCAAAATTGGACCCATAACTCTGATCCGGTCCAATTCAAGATAAACTTTCCAGACCTAGTACAAATAGAAAAAGAATGTGTATCTCGAATGCCTGGAGTCCCTCAATGGGTGGCTGGAATTCCTATGGCAGGTAGGGTGCCAAACTACTATTATACTGAAATGTGCACCCAGTGGGCAACTCCTAACTACATAAGAACCACAGACGTTTACCTTTGCCTCAGTAAACCCACTGATTATAGTTGTATGTGGGAAAATGAATTCTTTTGTCTAAGCAGGACATGTGTCACCATTGCAACCTACAGCGGGGGTTGCACACATCCCAATGACACATCCCAAATCACCGTTTGGCTAACTCCCAGACCGGAACGGCCTATATACATAAACATTAGTGATCCTTTCCATTGCTACTGGAGAACAGGTAAAACCTGGGATATATGTGAATGAATATGACCATGACGCCTTATTTACTATTCAAAGGTGACCTATCCTCCTAATGGTCATGTTACTACCTCAGGTCCATCCCAATCACCTCCTAAACCAGCTCCAAAATCTTCAGGGGAAAATTTTCTAGCCCAGAAACCCCCTAGTTTGTTTCCTATGTTTGTCTCATATGCATCATTTACTCAATGTCAGTTGGCCTCAGTTGGCATCAGATTGCTGACTTTGCCTAAAATCAAAACCTCCTTACTACATAGGGGTAGGGGTTGAAACTCCTATCACTAGCAATACAGATAAGACAACCTGTATTCCAAAGACAGTTCCAGTCACCATAGGAGATGTGCCTGGAAATGCTTCTTGTCTTATAACTTCAGATTTCAACTTAGAAGCTTCTCCATTTCCCAAGATTTGTAACTTGTCCCTTACCATAACCATAACCCATTCCAAAACTTATACCACACCTACACCTACCAATACTTGGTTTGCTTGTCCACTAGGCTTAACTACTTGTATTACTGCTGAAATGTTAGACAAAAAGCCTATTTTTTGTATTACTGTTCATGTACTTCCTCAGTTGTATTTCTACAGCGGTCCCAAAGATGCTCTTTTAATTTCACCACCCGGTACCCGGGAAAAACATGCTGTTCCTCTGTTAGTACCCACCTTAGTTGGATTAAGTGTAGCCAGAACAGCTGCACTTAGTACTACTGCCTTAGTCTGCAGAGAAACAGGACTAACGGGACTAACTAGCTTAACACAAAATATAAACAATGACCTAGAATATGTACAGTCTTCAATAGATCAACTCCACGACCAGGTAAATTCTTTAGCCAAGGTCGCCCTCCAAAATCAAAGAGGTCTTGACTTACTGTTTATGTCTCAGGGAGGACTCTGTGCTGCTCTCGGAGAAACTTGTTGTTTCTATGCAAATACGTCAGAGATCATCAAAGAAACTCTTCAAAATGTCCGGGATAACATAAACAAGCAACGAAAAACACTAAGTAACAATAAATCCTGGTTCCAATCCTTGTTTGACTGGAACCCATGGTTAACTACTTTACTTACTAGTCTAGCAGGACCTCTCATACTTCTCTTCCTTGGTTTACTTGTAGGACCTCGTATTTTAAACTGGTTTGTCAACTTTGTTAAACAACGAGTCAACTCCGTAAAAATCATGTATACAAGAACCTATTATAAGTCCACTCCTATGACTGAAGAGTCAGTGAGTTTACTCATGTGCAAATAAAAGGGGGGAATGAAATGATCTAAATCAGTTAATGAAAATCAAATAGCTGATAAAATAATAGTGCTAACTACCTTGACATAAGTATCTCCATTTTATTTAAATCTTCCATCTTAGTTGCCTGCCTGACCTAAGAATAACCTCTCAATGTCTACATGTGACTGCTGTAATGCTCCCATGACCACAAACTCCCAGCTTTGTCCTCTTTGGGCTGGTCAGACTGACCATTCCTGCTGACCGTTACAAAACTCCTTAGCCACAAGTTCTGTATAATTGTATGCTTTGTTAACTGTAATAGAATGTTATGCCAAGAATTGTTAAGAAATACTTCCTTGAAAAATCCCCCTACCACACCCCTGTAATTTGTTCCTAGTTTAAGTTCCCCATTGTTTTTAGTTCTCCTTACCTCAACCCCCGCCCCCCGTTCACCCCCTGCTATGTAGCCAACATTGCAAATTTTACCTATAAAAGCTTGTTACAAACTTCACTCAATTGTCAAGAGTTCCTGGTATTAGCCACTCTTGACCACACACTTCAATAAAGGACTCTTAATCTGAAATTTGGCATGCTGGCTTGACTTCTTCTCACTTCTCAGTCATAACACAGGGGCTGGCATTGAATGATCAAGCAAAAATATTTTACTGACTAGAAGATGGAGAGCAGATTGGAGATGGCAGAGGTGAAGGACTGCCAGCAATAGGAGATGAAGGGCAAGTAGCAATTTTATTCATCCCTGATGTTGATGACACAGGTTCTGGTTTCTTGCTGGATTCAATTCTATTTACCCTCTTGAGAAAAGGATTCAGTGATGTCTGAGGAGTAGCTCTTTTTTTCTCATTAAAGCTTACACAGTAGCATGGATTGCATTCTGAACAGCTGCTGCAACCTTCATGTACCATTCTATGTTCAGGTCCTGTGTCTCAAAAACTAACAGTACCTCTTTGCCATTTCCTGCATCATGAATCTCTTCAGGTCTTCAGTTACTTCTTCCTCCTGTCTCTCTTCGTCCTTCCTCTGGGCCTCCCATTCCATCAAGTCTTCATTAGTAAACTCCTTATGTTGAACAACAAGGAGTTCAATGAAATCATCCTCTTGTAGATCTAGTTCCAGCTTCTCACTGAGAGTCATGGGGTTGCTGAAAACCTCTTTGAACTCCACGTCCACCACCTTCTCAAATCTGTGAAAATCATGAACAAGCTGTAAGCAAAGGTTTTTCTGAACCCTGTTCATGGTGACAGCCATAACCTCATGCCAAGCAAAGTTAATATTTTGTATTGCCTTGTAGATGTTATAGTCCTTCCAAAATGGTTGCAAGGTTGTTCCTGACTTGTCATTCACCTTTACTGACTGACAAAATGTATGACAGAAATAATATTTCTTGAAAGTTCCTATAACTCTCTGGTACATAGGTTGGATGAGAGATGCAGTATTTGGCGACAGATCCACTACATTGATGTTGAGATGAAAGTCATCCATAAATGAGGGGTGGTCACTGTCAAGCAATAAAAGAATGTTGAATGAGACATCCTTCTCCCAGCAATATTTCTCTACCTTTGAGATAATGTGGTGGAAAAACCAGCCCTGGAAAGTGGCCTGTGTAACCTAAGCTCTGGAGTAACTCTTCCACAAGACAGGAAGAAAGTCATTGGCTGTTTTTAAGAGTTCTTGCATTCTCTGAATGATAAACTAAGGGAGGTTTCAGCTTCATATCACTGGAAGCATTGCCACTAAACAACAGAGTTAGCCTATCCTTTGCTGCTTTATAGTCTGGCATCAACTTTTCCTCCTTACTAATGTAACTTTGGTCTGGCATCCTCTTTCAGTACAGTCCTGTCTTATCCAAATTAAAAATCTGCTCAGGTAAATATGCACCTTCATCAATAATTTCTCAAAGCATTTCAAAAAATTCCTCGGCAGTTACTGTATCTGTACTTGCTGCCTCACCTCTTACTGTTACATTGTGAAGGTTGGCTCTAGCCTTAAACCAATGAAACCAGCCATGGCTGGCATTAAAAGATGTGCCCTCTTACTCTTTTCCATGTTTTTTCTTCAAGTATTTATAAAAGCTTTTAGATTTCTCTTGAATCAGCATTAAGCTGAGTGGGACTCAACACTGATACTGATCCTGCATCCACACACTGAGAAGTTTCTCCATCTCCTCCATCACTTTTCCACACTTCTTCAATATTATTACTGACATCATCAGCACAGCAGACTTTATCTGTTCCATGACCTTGTCCTTGTTCTTTAGAATCATGTTGATTGATTGAATGATTCATGTTATAAGAACAAGCAATGTCTACAGTCTTCTCACCACACTCCACTCTCTCAATTATTTTCACTCTTGTTTCTATTGTTATCACTTGGTGCTTCTTAGCAGTACCAGCTACATCACCACTGCTTTTAAACTTGCTTCTGGACATCCTGGGGTTGAAATAAAGATACTGTACTTGTACTACTGTAATCTAAAAAGTTCACAAAAGCACAACCATTGTAGAGGATGCATGCATGTGACAATGTACACCAAACACATGAACTCACTCACATGACTGAAAATGTGAATTCACATTCACATCTTTGAAAGTTCACAACTTGAAGGTTTGTATGTATGAGACTTACTAACATACATACTGGCCATAGCATTCAGGCAAGATAAACAAACAGAAGGCATCCAGAATGGAAAAGAGGAAGTCAAAGTATCTCTACTTGCTGATAACACTATATTATACATAGAAAACTCTAAAAGACTCCTCCAAAAGACTCCTACATTTGATAAATGACTTCAAGAAAGCTTCAAGATTTAAGACCATTGTAGAAAAATCAATATCATTTCTATACACCAATAACATTCAACCTGAGAACAAAATCAATAAGGCCATCACATTTACAATAGCCACCAAAAAAATAAAATACCTAGGAATATATTTAACCAAAGAGGTGAAAGATCTCAATAAGGAGAACTACAAAACATTGATGAAAGAAATCATAGATGACACAAACAAACGAAAAAACATTCCTTGCTCATGTACTAGAAGAATCAATATCATTAAAATGACTATACTGCCCTAAAGCAATCTGCAGATTCAATGCAATTCTTATCAAATAACCAGTGTTATTTTTCACAGAATTGGAACCAAAAAAGAGTTTGAATAGAAAAAGCGATCCTAAGCAAAAATAACAAAGCTAGAGGCATCACATTACCTGACTTCAAATTATGATACAAGGCTATAGTAACTAAAACAGCATGATATTGGTACAAAAATAGATGCACAGATCAATGGAACAGAATAGATAACAGAGAAATAAAGTTACATTCCTACAACCAACTGTTGTTTAACAAAGCTAACAAAAAACCTTGGGGAAAGGGTACTCTATTTAATAAATTCTGCTGGGAAAACTGGCTGACTATATGCAAGAGAATCAAACTGCACCCCTACCTCTTACCAGATGCAAAAATTAACACAAGATGGATTAAACAGTTATATGTAAGACCCTAAACTATAAAAGTCCTAGAAGAAAACCTAAGAAAAACTCTTCTGGACATTTGCCTAGGCACGGAATTTATGACAGAGACCCCAAATGCAAATACAGCAAAACCAAGAATAGGCAAATGGGGTTTAATTAACTTACAAGCATCTGCACAGCTAAAGAAATAATCAAAAGAGTAAACAGGTAACCTACAGAATGAGAGAAAATGTTTGCAAATTATACCTCTGACAAATGACTAATAGCCAGAATCTACAAAGAACTCGACCAGCTCAACAAGATAAAAACAAACAACCCCATTAAAAAGGGGGGAAAGGACATTTCTCAAAAGAAGATATACAAGTGGCTAACAAACCTATGAAAATCCTCAACATTACTAATCATCAGAAAAATGCAAATTAAAGTCACAATGAGACATCATTTTACACCAGTCAGAATGCCTATCATTAAAAAGTCAAAAAATAACAGATATTGGTGTGGATGCGGAAAAAAGGGAACACTTATACACTACTGTTAGTGGGAATGTAAATTAGTACAACCTCTATGGAAGACATTACTGTGCACACCTGTATGGAAACAAATTTGAAAACCTAAATGAAATGGAGGGCTTTCTGACATCACACAACCTCCCAATCGCACAACCTCCCAAGGTTGAAACAAAAAGAAATAGAGACCCTAAATAGACCAATAACAACCCAGGAAATTGACTCCATCGTAAGAAAACTACCTACAAAAAACAAAACAAAACAAAACCCTGGACCAGATGGCTTTCCAGCAGAATTTTACAAAACATACAAGGAGGAGCTAATAGCAATCCTATTGAAAGTATTCCAGACAATCAAGAAAGATGGAACTCTCCTCACATCATTTTATGAAGCTAACATCACACTAATACCCTAACTGGTTAATACCCTAACTGGGTAAAGACCCAACAACAACAAAAAAGACAAAACTACAGCCCAATATCCATGATGAACTTAGAAGCATAAATTCTCAACAAGATTATAGCAAATTAGAGCGAACAAAACATCTTAAAAATTATCCACCATGACCAAGTAGGCTTCATCTCTGGATGCAGGGCTGGTTTAATACCCACAAGACCATAAATGTAATTCAATACATCAACAGATGTAAAAGCAAGAACCACATGATTATATCATTAGACTCAGAAAAGGTTTTTGACAAAATCCAGCATCCATTCTTGATAAAAAAAAAAAAACCCTTGAACACCTAGATATAGAGGGAACATACCTCAAAATAGTAAAAGCAAGCTATGATAAACCCACAGCCAACATATTACTAAAAGGACAGAAATCAGAAGCATTTTCCCAGATAACCAGAACAAGACAAGGCTGCCCACTCTCACCCCTCCTGTTCAACATGATGTTGGAAGTCCTAGCTAGAGCAATCAGACAAGAGAAGGATATTAGGAGTATCCAAATAGGAAAAGAGGAAATTTACGTATCCCTCTTTGAGGATGATATGATCCTATACCTGGAAAACCCTAGAGAATCTGTCAAAAACCTTCTTGTACTGATAAAGGACTTTGGCAAAGCATCAAGATATAAAATCTAATGACAGTTACATTTTTATACACAAACAACAAAAAGACAGAGAACCAAATAAAAACTGCAATCACATTCACAATAGCCACACAAAAAAAGAGAAATAGCTTGGCATCTTCCTAACCAGAGAAGTGAAAGAGCATTGAAAACAATGCTCAAAGAAATCAAAGATGACAGAAGCAAATGGAAAAATATTACATGCTCATGAATCAGAAGGATCAACATTGTTAAGATGTGCATCCTAACCAAGGAAATCTACAGATTAAATGCAATATCCATTAAATCACATCATGATTCTTCTCAGACCTGGAAACAACAATACAGAAATTCATATGGAAACAAAAACAATCACAAATAGCCAAAACAATCCTCAGCAAAATAAACAAAGCGGAAGATATCACACTCCCAGGCTTTAAATTTTATTATAAGGCTTCAAAAATCAAAATAGCCTGGTACTGGTACAGAACAGGTATCTAGACCAATGGAACAGGATAGCGATTCCAGAAGCAAAACCTCAATTTCTCAACCAACTCATCTTCAACAAAGTCTCTACCAACAACCACTGGAGAGAGGAGAACCTATTCGGTAAATGGTGCTGGGAAAACTGGCTGACCACATGCAGAAGAATGAAACAAGGACCCTACCTAGCATTATACACAAAAAATCAACTCCAAATGTATCAAAGACCTAAATGTGAAACTTCAAACTGTAAGAATATTAAAAAATGCAGGAGACACCATTATGGAAATTGGAATACACAATCAATTCCTAATCAAAACCCCAGGTGCCTATGTCATAAGAGAGAAGATAGACAACTGAGGCCTCGTCAAACTGAAAAACTTCTGCAAAGTAAAGAAACCATCAAGAGTATGGGGAGACAGCCCACAGAAAGGGAAAAAATATTTGCCAACTGTTTATCTGATAAAGGCCTAACCTCCGGGATCTACAAGGAACTCAAACATGCCAAGGGGGGAGGGAAACAGTCCCATTTAAAAATGGGCAAAAGACATGAATAGACGTTTCACAAAAGAAGATATATGAGCTGCCAACAGACACATGAAAAAATGCTCAGCCTCACTCATCATCAGAGAAATGCAAATCAAAACCACATTGAGATACCACCTAACTCCAGTAAGAATGGCCATCATTAATAAAACAAAAAACAACGGATGTTGGTGAGGGTGTGGAAAAAAGGGAACACTTCTACACTGTTGGTGGGAGTGCAAAGTAATTCAATCTCTATAGAAAACAGTGTTTCAAAAAGAACCAGAAATTGACTTTCCATATGACCCAGCAATCCCCTTTCTGGGAATGTACCTGGAGGAATTCAAATCACTCTACAAAAAAGATCCCTGTACACACATGTTTATCGCAGCACTTTTCACAATAGCAAAAAACATGGAACTAACCAAGCTGCCCGTCAAAAGTGGACTGGATTTTTTTAAATGTGGCACATATGCATGATAAAATAGTACACAGCCATAAAGAAGAACAAAATTATGGACTTCACAGAGACTTGGATGGATTTGGAGTCTATCATACTCACTGATCTATCACAGAAACAAAGAGCTGGGTATCACATGTTCTCACTCCTAAGTGGACCCTGAACACCTAACATAATACTACAAAAGAGGGATAGGCAGTATGGGACACTGCCAGGGAAGGGCGGTGGCACATGACATCATTAAGGGTGCCTGATCCTAACAGATGAAGTGATGTCCAAGGGGAGACCCAAAACTTCACTTGTACCTAAACCACTTATTAGCTACTCCACTTATTAGGTGCCTGACTTGTACCCCACAACTTTAAAATTAATTTAAAATATTTTTAAAACAGAAAATATTGATTCAAACTTGCATGCTCTGATAAGGAATAATTGTGAAGACATACAGCTAATTTTTAAAAATCAATTTGCAAAATAGTGCTAAGGATATGTTACCACTTGTATCTTTTTAAAAAAATTATATACAATATCCTATATATAGGATTTATATATATAATATATATATTCAGTATATATAAATATATTGCATAGAATATCTCTGGAAGGACACACAGGCTGGTAAAATAATATTTTTAACTTTTATTATATCATATGTATGGGGTATATATTACCTATTTGTAAACATTAAAACAATTTAAGAAAGAAAAATTACCCCTCAATGCCCTTGCCCCTACCTCCAAGTGTCTGGAACCTACCCTCATTCTCACCACCAGATCCAAGTAGCTACTGAAGGCACTCAACCCTTTATCCCTGCTTGGAGGACACCCACATCACCTCTGACCACCTTTAGACAGTTCCAACCCTTGAGCCTCCGAGGGAGAAGACTTTCTCTTCAGAGTGAGCATGAAACCTACAGGTGAACTCAGCAGCGAAATAAGATGTAGAGGAAATAGGCACAGGAGACTGACTCCTGGACAAACCATGCAGATCAATGATAATTGTTTCTCCCAAATATAATCTCAAGATGTGCATGTCTTTCCCGCCTCTCTGAAGAAAATCTCTTCCTTCATCCCCTTAAAACTGTGTCTTCTCATATTTTCCACCTCTTAAATTTACTCTGAGAATAAAGGCAAAATGCCTACAAACTTACATGTATATTCACCCTTTCATTAATTCATAACCACTTCAATGCCAGGCATTAGAAGCTGGAGGTATAGGAATGACCAAAACAGATGAGGTCTCTGCCCTCATGATATTATGTTCTAGATGAGATAAGCACAACTGCAAATAAGTAAACAGATGTTAAGGTAGATTATTATAACTTGTGTTAAATCATCTGAAAGAAACAAATAAGGTGCCAGGGAGCCACATTCTGGGGACAGATGGGAGACTGGCAGTGGAGCGGTTTTAGGGGTGTCTGGTAAAAGTCTCACTAAAAAATATGACATTTAAACAAATTATTGAATGACAAAGAGTTAGCCCAGTGGAGTTCTAGGAAGGAGAGCTTCAGGCTGTGGGAATAATGAGTGCAAAGTCCCTGAGGTGGGAAAGGATTTGGATGAAGGCCAGCATGGCCATGTGCAGAGCACAAAGTAACAACCAGCAAGAATAGAGAGACCCCAGGGGCAGGCAGGTTGCTGAACACCATCTGCCAATCATTTACCTATATAGCCACTGTTAGATTCTCACAAATCTCTTCCTGCATTAAGCATTCCAATGTCAAAGAAAAACATAAATTCTTTTGACTTCACCAGTCTCTGTAAATGGCTCCAGCACCTTCCTAAACTCTATGTGCAGATTCCCAAAATTAACTACCTCATCATCTAAACAGGCCAACTAGATGGTTCAGGCCTGTCAGAATTTAGGGGAGGTGTGTTTTCTACTTTGACTTCCTCTGTGTATCTCCCTGGTTCTGTGTGGTGACATCTAGCAAAGCTTGTTGATTGCTTGCTCAGCATAATCGAATATTCAACAACTTCTTATTTCACCATATATAGCCTAAATCCTACCTCCTCACTAATTAGCTGTGTGGCTTTGAAGGCAATTTACTTTGCTCTCTGAGCCTCAGCTGCCATATCTGTAAAGGGAAGCTTATAATAGGTCCTACCTGGGGGGGGTTGTTTTACAACTAAATTAGGTAACACAAATAAAAAGCTTGGGATTCTGACTATACTTGGAAACGCTCCATAAATTTGACTGCTATTCTTTATTACTCCAGAAGTCCTTTCTGTTTCCTTAACAGGTGGACCCTTGGGCCTGTACCCTAGTGTTTAGGTTATTCAAGATTATGAACTTTGACATTGAGGCATATTTAACTTGGCAAGGGGAGGCACCCTTGGTGTTTGCAATATGAAGGCTTATCTGTCTTGTTGTGTGAACATGCTGGGCGTCTCACAGATGTGCAGATTTGTGAAAAAATCATGATGGCCTCGTGGGGGCTGAATCTTACATTCAGGTGTGCACCGTTCAGAGGATCTGGGGAAAATCAACAGACGTGGCATGGGGTTCTGGGTGTTCCTGAACCCGATTATTGAAATTATAACGGCATAGTGCAATAATTGCCATTGTTTTTAGATTGGTTCATTACAAGGCAATATATAACTAGAACAAGCAGTTAATGGGAGGATTGTGGTCACAGGCTATTACAGAGGCTGTCAAATCTGTCTCCAAAGTTCATTTGCCCAGGTATTAGTTGTCTGCCAGAGAAGAAAGAGAAAGAGAAAGAGACAGCGAGAGAAGAAATTTCCTTAAAAGAGGCTTTCCTTTACTTTCTGCTTTATGGGGGACACTTCCATCTATTCTAAGTGAGAAATACTACCCTCCATTATCAGGGTTTGCTGCTGTGTACTTACTGAGACTTGTAAACTACTTAGATGAAATAGAAAATTGAAAAGCGGAGTCCATTCAATTCACAAGTACATGCATAATTACATACGTATGAAGTTTGTGACTTCTCCCCTCTTTAGTCAAGCATTCTTTCATCTTCCCAGACTTGTGGGAAGATTTGACACTATTATTAATCTTGTTTTGTGTGTTTGTGCAGATTAAATTATTAAGTGCACACAGCATGTGCTATCACCTGCTGTTGTTTTTTTTTTTTTCTTTTGAAGTAGCATCCAAATGATAAGGTTGGAGTATAAAAAAACAAAAGGCTTGAATATTGGATTCAGTGAGAGGGAACACCTGAATCGCTGGACAGGGTAAGCAGCCTTTACCATTCCTTTTCCCCACCTGCTGTGAAATAGAGAAAAAGCAAACAGTCTTAAGTCCTGACAGTCACTGTGCTCATTGCTCTGGGAATGCCCGGTGAGGATGAGTATATTTGACTTTGTTGTAGATGCTGATCCTCTGGACAATTACGCTTTTCCTGCTGGGGGCAGCCAAAGGTAAGAAACATCACACTTGCCCCTTGGGAATGGCTTAAACTCAAGATCTTAGCACTGGCCAGAGAAAGCCTTAGCCACAGTTGAACTCTCAGCAACTCCAGGGACCCAGAGAGAGGCGGTGGAGCTGACACTATTCCTGAAAGAGCAGGCAGATTGAGGGAGACCCACTTCAGAGCATCTTCCCACTGGCCTACCTTCATGCCCAGGGTACCCAAGGCCAGACTTTTCTGGGTAAAGCACTAAATACCTGCCTGACTTAACATACTGCCCTATCAGTGCCCATTATTTAGTCAAATGGATATGTCAGAAGACCTAGGGATGGGACTCAGAACTGTTAAGTTTTGAAGGTGGTTCTAAGTGAAGGCACCATTGGCATCCCTGTGGGATTCAAAAGACCTGGTCCCAGGTGGGCACTGGGGGCAAGAAGAGAGTGGGAGAGACAGAGGTAGACACATCTATTGTCTTCAGATTGTCCCTGGACAGGAGAGTAACCAGGTCTGGCCAACAGTGACACCATAGAGCCCAGCCTCAGAAGCTAATCCTCGAGCAGATTAATCCTTTCTCTGCAGGAAAAGAAATTTGCTATGAGAACCTCGGGTGCTTTTCTGATGCTGAGCCCTGGGCCGGGACAGCAATCAGGCCCCTGAAAATTCTCCCTTGGAGCCCTGAAAAGATCGGCACTCGCTTCCTGCTCTACACCAATGAAAATCCAAACACTTTTCAAGTGAGACCTTTGCCATTTTAATGACACTATAACTGGGTGAGAGGCTGTATCCATCCTGCAGACCATGAGTTTTTTATCTCTGTGCCCTCTTCCTCCATCATGCCCTGCCCTGCCCCATTCCTCCAGATCCTTCCCAGGCCTAACTAGACCTAGACAGAGTAGGCATTCAGTAAATGTTGGCTTGAATGAATGAATGATTCATAGTTGCCAGAACCTCTAGCTGTTATGTGATTCTGTTCTGAAGCAGAGAGCTTACCATCTAACAAGAACTCTGGGAAAGGTAAGACCTTGACCCACAATCCAGACAAAGTACAGGCAGTGATTACTGAACTGGAGTGATGGGACAGGGAAACGTAGCTCAGTGTGAGCTCCGTAGAAGAGGAGACTTTGAGCTAAGCTTTGAAAGATCAAGACATTGGGTCAGGCACAAATGAGGAAGGGGAAAGATGGGCCTGCAGGGCTGGACTGCAAAGACATGTAGCACTTCTGTGTTTTTCACAGATTCTCCTCCCCTCTGATCCATCAACGATTGAGGCATCAAATTTTCAAACAGACAGGAAGACCCGGTTTATCATCCATGGCTTCATAGACAAGGGAGAAGAGAGCTGGGTGGCAGACATGTGCAAGGTAGGAGCCAGCTTTCCTCCCTACAGCCAGCTGCAGCCACAGCTTCCCACAAACATCCCCACCTCACTTTATGCACTAACAATAAATAAGCTCAACAACAGAAAATCCTTACATATTAGTTAACTTTCTGCTATTAAAATTCCTCTCTTCAAAAAAAATAAAAATTCCTTTCCATGTTTTCAGACTACATATGTAGCCAAAAGCAACAGCATTTGTTATGTGAAAAATACTCCTACTATCTCATTTCTGTTTAAATCACGGCTCAATATTTTCTGCTTCCATTTTTGGTGAGGGTACTTTGCATTCCCATAAACTGGGAATTGTGTTTTTTTTGTTGAAGTCTTTCCCACAACCCTGATAGTCAGAGATATTTTGCTATGACCATGTATTTAAGATATGGAGAACTAATAATGGGTTACTAAAAAAAGCAGAATAGAAAATGTCCCCACTACATGTAATATAGGTCAGAAGGACAGCAACTGAAGAATGCACACTGGTGTACACACATGCACATACAGACACACATGCACACACATATATGCACAGTATACCATCATCCTTTATCTTTAAAGGTACACTAGTTCAATCTATTTTTCTGTCACCTAAGAATTTACCCCCAGGAGCCTGCACATACACATTAATAACGCCAACCAGTAATGTCAACAGGAAAAAATTACAAACCCAGAAAATTAAAGTCATTCTGCATTTGGCCTTGATTTACCAGACATTTTACTCTTGGCACCTATCCTTCTGTCCTATCATTAACAAGCACCGTACAGATATAGTTTATACCCCAAATTATCTAGGCTCGTGAAAGATTCTTCAGGATTGTTTGAAAATAAAATTCCTGAGGGAACACCTCTCAGTATCCCTGTGTATATGAAAACACATATTAGTATACTATATGTTTCCACATATATGATTCCAAGTGGATTTTAAATTTATGGCCCTATTTTAAACTCAAGCAGGTCATATGTACTTCCTGACAGAACTCCTAAGGATATATCAACTCCTTTGACAACAGGAAGAAGTTTTCCTTTCAGAATTCTTCAGTCTCTTTTAAATCAGTGCAGCTTCATTTTTCAAATACCTGCAGTACGTGTTTCCTCCATGAAATACTGTGTTGTGCTGACTGTAGAAATAATGATGCTTCCCTCTCACTTTAAAGCTCAATAAATGCTCAACAGGCTGGGAGGAGAAACTAAAAGCCCTCCTCACAATCAAATCCATAAGGTCATTTAGATACTGGCCACTGGAGATTGCACTTAAGGCCTCTCCTTTTCAAAATGGGACTCTTTTAATGATATAGTTGTTTTTCCCCTCCTAATCAACTTTGTTGAATTTGATTGAAGAAAACCAAAGAGTGGCCAGTTTTGTTGTTGTTGTTGTTGTTGTTGTTTTTGTTTGTTTGTTTGTTTTTGAGTTGGAGTCTCACTCTGTTGCCCAGACTGCAGTGCAGTGGCTGCTCCCGGCCACCACAGCCTCAACCTGCTGGGCTCCAGCGATCCTTCCGCCTCAACCTTCCGAGAAGCTGGAATTACAGGCGCACGCTACCATACCTGGCTGATTTTTTGATTTATTGTAGAGATGAGGTTTCGCTGCCCAGGTGGGTCTTGAACCCACGGGCTCAGGCAATCCACTCACCTCAGCCTCCCAAAGGCACGGGATTACAGGCTGAGCCACCGAGCCCGGCTCGAGTGGTCAGTTTTTAATTAATCTGTGAACTAGGAGGAAATCAATTTGCCTTTCTCATAGCATTCATCCTGAAGGATAATTTCTAATTAACAACAGGATTCCCTAACACAGTCTATCTAGTTTATCTCATGCCCCACCTAGGCAAAGAGAGAAGTTACTCTTTCTGAGCCCTGGTTGGATGGGATTTCCTATGCCTCCATGTGATAACACTTTGGTATCTCCCCAACACCAGAACATGTTCAAGGTGGAGGAGGTAAACTGCATCTGTGTGGACTGGAAGAAGGGTTCCCAAACCACCTACACACAGGCCGCCAACAACGTGCGGGTGGTGGGCGCCCAGGTGGCCCAGTTACTCAACATCCTCTCGGTGAGTCAGCTGGCTGGGCCATGTGTGGAGGGAAGCAGTGCCCGCAGACCTCTGTTGGATTGAGATGCAGCTAAGAGTTATAGGGATAATTAGAAGGAATTATTTTTCTAGGGAACTTACTTCTAAAACTCTGAAATGTTCCTTAATAATGACACATCAGTAGAAGAAAAAAGAATAATTGTTAACACTTATGAGTTATGAGGTGGGAGTTTTTGTTATTACCTTCAGTTTCCAGATAAAGAAACTGAAGCCCAGAAAGGTTAATGAGTTTACCCATATATATTCACCTGCTCTATGATATATATATCATAAAGTAGGTGAATAGAAGATTTGACTTTTGGGCCAAGACCATCTTGCTTCAGGGACTACCCATAACACCAAGTGAGCTCTGTTTGGGGTAAAACATGGCATTGCCAGAGATAGCCAAATGAAGCCAAAGGGTAATATGTGCAATTGGCATGTGCCAACTCCGTTGGCCTATTGATGTGGGTTCTGTTGATGCTGTTGATTTCTTCTACCACAATCATTTCAGTTGTTTCTTCCTACCCAGGTCTTTTATTTTAGCTAATTCTTTAAGTCTTTAATTCTTTAAGTTACTAATTCTGTGTGACTATTTTCCGTGCTAGGTAAAGGTAACAGCCATTTCTGTCTTATAGTTAAAGAGTATACAAAAGAACCAACTTCTGCACTGTTGCAAAAATCAAAAACCATGGTATTTGTATAAGAGGTGCTGTAGACTAATAAGTGAGGTACCTCTGGGTGAACATCTCTGAGATCAACATTAGATTTGTTTGTTCACCAATATTTTTGGAGCACAGGGTCAGGGGTGTGTGAGGAGGTGAAGAGGATACATGAGGTCCCAGGCCCTCAAGAAGTCTGCAGTGAAGACTTGCAATGCACATTACCATGTGATCTATTAGAGGGTTCTGATGGGAAGATTATAGGCTGTATGAGAATACATGGCCGGCAGCCAATCTAGACTGGTGCGGGGTGATCAAGAAGGTCTCCTGAGAGAGACATCTAAGTTGAGAGCTGAAGGCTAGGCTATGTTGATGTTAACTGGCAAGTACTTGAGGGGTGGACAACAACAGGAGGAGCAGTAGAAACTAGGCGCAGAGGTGAGAGACTATGACCATATATGAGGGCTGAAAGTTCAACAAAGGGTTTGACTGGAGAAAAGTTTAGAAAAAATAATGACTTAGGAAAGCTCTGAGCTCTTGCCATGTGTTTGGGGTTGATCCTGAGGTCAGTGGGAGGCATGGAAGGTTTCTAGCAGAGGAGTAATACCATCAGGTTGGCATGTTAGAAAAATCACAGCACAAAAATGTCCTGAAAATACAATCTCCCCTCTCCAGACAGAATACAGCTACTCGCCTTCCAAAGTACACCTCATCGGCCATAGCCTGGGAGCCCACGCAGCTGGAGAGGCAGGCAGCAGGACTCCAGGCCTGGGCAGGATTACTGGTAAGGCCCCAGGGGCAGAGCCCCAGGTTTTGATCCTTGTAACCCTAGATTGTGATCGCAAGAACACACCCCAGTTTATAGCTGCCCTGAAGGAGACTGTCCCCTTGGCTGTGATTGGAGCCTGCAAAGAACATTTTAGGAAGTTCCCAAGAAGCTCATGAGCCATCACGGCAAGGAAGAGGTGGCTTTATTCCCCTTTGCATCTTCCATGTCCATCCTGGTCTCTCCTCTCTAGGTCCAATTGTTCTGATCGAGTGGGTCACTCAGCACAACTAGATACCCAGGAAAATGCTGAGTAGAACTAGTATAAACATGAGCAAAACATAATCAGGAAGGCATTCTATTGTCAATTCTTCCTCCTTTCTCTTTGAAATCAAAGGGAAAGTAAAATCTGAAAATTATGTTTCCCACTGCCTCTGCTGGTAGAAGAAACCTAGCCACCATTATGGTGAAAAGCATCCTTTGATTCCAAGCAAAACATTTTAATTATAACAACAAAATAGATCTTAAATAATATAATAATAACACTATTATAGCTATTAGAGCAAGCATAGATTAAGTGCCTGCTTATCCCAAACACTGCACAAAGTGCTTTATATTTTCTCACTTAATTCATAAAACTCAAGAAACAGGCTCAGGGAAGCAAATAACTTGCCCAAGGCCACAACTAGTCAGTGATGGATATAAGATTCAGATGTGGTTTTGCTGATGCTTGGCTCAAGTAACTCTCTTTTTACGATCGTATTTACTTATTTTTAATAAAGACTGGATCTCACTCTGTAGTCCAGGCAGGAGTGCAGTGGCACATTCATAGCTTACCATAACCTTGAACTATTGAGTTCAAGCAATCCTCCTACCTCAGCTACCCGAGTAGTTGGGACAACAGGACACCACAGATGGCTAATTTTTAATGTTTTTGTGTAGAGATGGGTCTCAATATCCTGATCTCAAGTGATCCTCCCACCTAAGTCTACCAAAGTGCTAAGATTACAGGTGTGAACCACCATGCCTGGCTCCAAGCAAATTTGCTTAAGAAATCTCCCTTTTCTTTTCCACAGACAACTATATTCATGTTCAAACTTTTTCAGCTGCTCTAGCCAAAACTTCCAACAGCTATTAACAAATTCAGAAGCCCTGCAAAGAAAGAAATATAGTCAAAAGTAATAATAATTAATATCTTACTTATACACCCATGCCTATATAACAAATACTGTGCTAAGTGCTACATTATTAACTCATTTAATCTTTAGCAACCATATAAAATAGATGCCATTATTACTCATTCTATAAAATGGGGAAACTGAGACACAGAAAAGTTGAGTGACTTGCTCAAGGTCATGCAACTTTCCCAAAAAGTAACTGAGTAAAGATTTGGAGCTAGGCAACCTGGCCCTAGAATCTGTATTTTTAACTAAGATACCATACTGCTTCACCCCTTTTCTCCTCAAACTTGGGAAGAGAAAGAGGATGCTGAAGACCAATGATGTACAAGTAAATGGAAGACTGATACCAAAAAAAAAAAATTATTGCTCAAGCAAAACCCCTAAATTTTCTTGCACAACTGCTCTCCTCTATCCATGCCACTAGAGTCCTCCTGTAATGAGCCACTTTGAGATTTCACATTCTCATATTCAGCACTCAAGCCGTAGCACTGCACAACTCCAGGGCATGCCACCCCTTGAGTTGGGCAATGCAAGGCTAAAGCAACAGTACACCTGGGTTCCTGAGTTCCGCTGACACCTACAGTCATACCTATTGTTCTGCAATGCTGATCATCTCTTTTAGGGTTGGATCCTGTTGAAGCAAGTTTTGAAGGCACTCCTGAAGAGGTGCGACTTGATCCCTCCGATGCTGACTTTGTTGATGTGATTCACACGGATGCCGCTCCCCTGATCCCATTCATGGGTGAGACCCATGGTGCTCCAGTTGTGAGCATGTGAGATAGTGTTTTAACCACGAGAGCTCTACGTCACAAAAGCTCATTGGTGTTCCAAACATTTCAGGTTTTGGAACGAACCAATTGATGGGTCATCTTGACTTCTTCCCCAATGGAGGACAGGACATGCCAGGATGCAAGAAGAATGCTCTGTCGCAGATTGTGGACCTAGATGGCATCTGGGCAGGTAAAACTGTGGTGGGGGCAAGTGGAAAAGGGAAGGCATCATTTCCCTGGGGCGAGCAGCATCTTTTCATCACAAATCTTAAGAATGAAAACATTCCTTTTTAAAAAATATGCAATTCTCCCTTCTGGACCTCATGTCTGAAAAGTGTAGCTACATATCATTTGTCATATCTCAACTCTGCTGATTTTGTACTTCCTTAAAACATTGTTGAGGATGTCCTGGAGTGTATAGGCAACAAAGAATTATAAAACTGTAGCTTAAAACTATAACTCCAATAATCAATTGGTAGTTAACAGAGAAAGGAAATACTGTAAGAGTAAATATCCTGATTATAATAGCTATAAGAGAATTTTTCTGCAAATTATCTCTTAGGAATATGTGATATGGTTCAAACTTATGTAGTGAGCTCTAATTCAGTAGCTAGAAATAAAATATTCCCAATGGTTTACACGGCAAAGCCATTTGCACAATGACAGCCATAGCCCACCTACATTGAGTAGGAATGAGGAACAACAGGTAAAGGTTAGCACAGACACTGCTATTCCAGGTGTTTATTCTCTATTGTTGATCTAGCACACCTGGGAATGAAGGGAATCCTTCCTCTACAGCTTTGATCTCTATCTAATGAAGTCAAAAAACAACATACTGATAAAATTTTCAGCCAAACTTGTCATATGGCACCACATAAGTTAAAATTCCTAGTAGTCTAACCAAATCTAATGAGTAAAGAGTTTTGTTGAATTGGATCAAAATGGCTTGACAAGTATGGATGCCATCAAAACAAATATTAAGAATAAGGACATCTTCCTAGAATGAAAGGGCTAATTTAAAAAAATGGAAACAGGGAAAAAAAGATGAAGATATGAGCACTTTGTCTTAGACTTCTGAAAGTTTGTATGGATAGGGCAGCCTAAACTCTCCATTAGCACTGGCCAAGCAAGTACAGGCCAGGTGTGCTGTGACATTTGCCACTTGGCAGGAGTTGCAGGCTACCAAAGAAGGTTGCAAGAAAGATCATGACACTATGAGAGTGGTGCTTTCACAAAGTCACCCAAAGTTATTCAATTCTCCTTTTTATTTGCATAAGTACAGCATGAAAATGTTCTTGCATTGGCTTTGTCATGTCTGGGTGATCATGTCACACCTGGTCATGTCTTTGAGGACCTGTAGCCTAGTGCCTGGGACACAAGATGATACAAAGGTTAGAAGAATGGGCTCAAGCACCGGATGGGCTTGGATTTAATTACCAGCTCTCCCAATAACTAACTGTAATTAGTAGATCTTTCTGTAAAATAGGAATAATATGGTAAGGTATAGATGTAAATAGGAAAGATATGGTACCCGTCTCCTAGGAAAAAAGATGATAACATTGACAATGTGTATGAAGTGAACATTGTTTGACACACAGAAAGCACTCTCTATATGTTAATTTTCATTATTGTGGGTGGATATTGAACTTATGTTAAATTTCTGAAAATATAGCCCCACTTTAGAACCATCACAATTGGAGAGACAGAGGCAAAGAAACTGTCCCAGCCAGTCCCCCAACAACTGGTGCAGACTTCTTCATTTGTTTCCCCAGGAACCCGGGACTTTGTGGCTTGCAATCATCTAAGAAGCTACAAGTATTACTCGGACAGCATCCTCAACCCTGATGGGTTTGCTGCATACCCCTGTGCTTCCTACAAGTCCTTTGAATCTGTAAGCTATTGACCTGCCTTGAGCAATGGATACCACCCACTGTGGGACTGCCTGTTGTATTTGGATTTGCAGTGCCTTCTCAGTCTGTGTTTTACATTGCCCCTCAGAGTTTATTATCGTGTAGAGGAGAAAAGGGAAACAAAAAACTTTAGGGCAGGGGGTGGTTAAAATTCTAGATGAAATGAGTCATGTGGGAAAGAAAAACTCTGGGAAATCAAGAGAAAGCAGGCAATACGGTGATCTAGAAAGGCATCCTATAGGAGGCAACATTTGAATCTGGCTTGGAAATGGTCAGGTTTAAAAAAAGAGGTGTGCACATTTCTGGCAAGGCCAGAGAAGAAGAATGTGTAAGGAAAGAATTCACACACCAGAAAGAAGGCAAAATGTTTGCTGGGGTCCTATGTGCCAAGCTGGCAACAAGGGGAGAGATGGAAGATGATAGGGTAGAGCCTGCCTATTCTGGCTCAGGAGAGCCAGCGTAAGCATCCATTCCCAACTCCACATTACGTGACATCCATGTTGGTAGCCTGAAATTGGCCATTGGTCAGAGTATTTACAACACAGAAATTGGCAAACACTATATTCAGGGCTTTTTTGTCCCAAAGAGTAATATCTCACCACTCATGAAAGGTATAATTGCTCTAACCTGGGTTTCAGGCATCAATATTTTTTAAATCTCCCCAAATTCTAATGTGTTGTGCCTAAGTGTTGGGAATCCTGCTCTAGATAAAAGTCATTTAGAGATTACCTGTTCCAACTTCCTCCCTGTTGCAAATGGGAACACTCAAGCTGTAGGAACATTGAAAGTGTCTTCTCCCCAGATGTATTGGTCATAAAAAGACAAGTTCATCTTACAGTCCCCTCTATCTCTTCACATTAGAACAAGTGCTTCCCCTGTCCAGATCAAGGGTGCCCACAGATGGGTCACTATGCTGATAAATATGCCGGCAGGACAAGTGAAGAGCAGCAGAAATTCTTCTTGAACACAGGAGAAGCCAGCAATTTTGCCCGTAAGTTGCATTTGCATTGCCTGCCCAGGTAAAGAATGTATAGTTTTTATTACAAACAAGGGGCTTGCCTCTAATTTGAAATACTTGTGAGTATATTTTGATTGTCTTAGAAAAGGACATATCCACCCAAACTATCCCATTTAAGACTCAAACTTTGTGGATGTACAAAGTTTGCATTTCTTCCGTTTTATTTCTATGTCATGAAATGAGTGGAAGCAAATAGTGTAATTAATGGGATTAATGAAAGCATATATTAAGAATGTGTTTATGTAAGCAAATAGTGTAATTAATGGGCAATTTGCATGTCTTTGTTAACTACCCTGAATTTTTACAGACCATTGTCCCTTCACAGTCCATTGTTCCTTCAGTTTTAAAGATTGTGTCATACATGCTTGTTCTTCTACTCAACCAGCAAACATTTATCTAGTACCAGCTTTTGGCAAGCTGTGACCCTTAAGAAGCCCAGCTCCATTCTACACTTTCCCCTCTGTCTATACCTTCTGCCTCTCTGGTGGAGTAGGTGTGAGAATCAAAAGGAGGGGTGATTTCTCTCCAAAACCTGCTGAATGCATGTGTGTGTGTGTTTATGTGTGTATGTATCTGTGTATTTAAATATGTATGTGTATACATGAGTGTGTGCGTGTATGTTTATATTATGGACTAGAATATAAGATAGTCCATATATTACCCTAACCCTAACCCTAACTCTAACCAGGCATGTTTGGGCCACTTGGAACCAACCTACCCTATGATAGTTCCATAACATGTGACCCAGAAAAAACAGAAGCTATATACTTATTTAAATTTATGAGTATAATACATATCTTGGATAGTTTTAAAAGTCAGATTTATTGAGTTATAATTTATATTCAGCAAAGTTCATCCTTTTTATTGTATTAGTTCTGAGTTTTGACAAATGAATAGTTGTGCAACTACTTCCAAATCAAGATACAGATCATTTCCATCACTACATGTGTATACTTTGTAAGAAGACATTGGTCAATCAGTTCTCCCACTGGTAAAGTCAAGCATGAAATACTTGCTCATATTTTAATAACAAGGTAAACATTCAAAAGCCATGCATTTATTTTTCAACCGACATTTATGGGTCTCAGACTATGCTAGACACTGGGGGTCAGGGATGAACAAGATACTCTACTCATGAAATTTATAATCCAGCAAAGAAGACAGAAACTGAGCCAGCAACTGCAAGTGTGTTGGGCTTTGTAGTTCCTGCTATGACATTATTATGGAACAGGGGACCTGCCCTTGACCAGAGGGAGGGTCATGGACAATGTCTCTGAGGAGGTGCAAGATGAATAGGAGTTAGGAAAAGAGTGTGTGTGTGTGTTTATGGATGTGTGTGTACATGTGTGGGTGTGTTTATGTGTGTGTGTATGTATTTACATATGTATGTATGTATATGAACGCGTACATTGGGTGTATATGTAGGTGTTTATGTGTGTGTGTGGTTACGTGTGTATAGATCTGTGTGTGTGCGCATGCACATGTATATAAGTTTGTGTATATGTGTTTGTGTACGCTTGTGTGGGTATATGTGCATATGCACACAGGTGCTGGAACAGCACTTGAGGTAGACATCTAGGTGATAACTGCCCATGCATCTACTCTGTGCTGGAGACTGTTCGAGGCCCTAGAAATGCAGAGATGTTACACAGCCCCTGCCCTGGAGGTGCTTGCCAGGCTGCACTCCCAAGCTACCTTCCCAAATGTGGAGACAAGTCTTCCTTTCTTCTCTCTCCACCATTACGCATAGTCCTGTCATTCTGGAGCAGAGATGTCCAACAGAACTTTCTGCAATGAGGAACATGTCTGGTGCTGTCCAATACAATAGCCATTTGCCTCATGTGGCAATTTAGCACTTACAATACTGCTAGTGTACCTGGGAAACCAATTTTAAATTTTATTGTCTTTGGATTTGCATATAGGCAGCACATGTGATTCGCAACTCCCTCACTGGGCAGTGCAGGTCTAGAGGGGGCTACTACTTCTCCTTAATGCCTCATTTGAATTGTAGATTAACAAGTAGAATTTCTTGGATTTTGATGCCTCAGTGTAAGGAGAGACAGAAATCTGGGATTTGGGTCACCTACTTTGTGTGTAAATAAATTGAACTCTTCTATCCTCTGTGCAGGCTGGAGATATGGGGTTTCCATAACACTGTCTGGAAGAACAGCCACTGGTCAGGTCAAAGTTTCTCTGTTTGGAAATAATGGAAACACTCGCCAGTACGATATCTTCAGGTAATTTTCTCTTTTTGTGCTACACTCATTTGATGATATACATAGCCTTCAAACCATGCACTTAACTTGAATGCTTATCATCTCCTTATGTATCAGTGGATTTTAAATTACAGTCATGTATCACATAACTACATTTTGGTCAGCAATAGACTACATATATGACAGTGCCCCCATAAGATTATAATACCTATTTTTACTGTACCTTTTCTATGTTTCTATATGTTTAGATACACAAATACTTACCATTGCGTTACAGTTGTGTGCAGTATTCAGTGGAGTAACATGCTATACATACAGGTTTGTATTTGCTATGCCATACAGTCTAGGTGTGTAGTAGGTTATACCGTCTTGGTTTGTGTAAGTACACTCTATGATATTTGCACAATGACAAAATCACCTAAGAACATATTTCTCAGAACATATCCTCATCATTAAGCAATGCATGACTGAACTTACTTTACATACTGAGGTTAATTGCAGACTTCTGCTAATAATTTTTTCTCTATTATAAACCCAGGTATTTAGTTTTTTCTCCCTCAATAGATCAGATTTAAAAAAAAATAAACCTAACGTTATCTCAGATATCTTGTTTTCTGATTAGCACAATAGCACATGCTTGTTGTATTAAACTATGTGGCTAACTTGTTACTGTAAAAATTTTTTTTCTAGAAAAAATATAAAGTAATATGAAGAAATTACGTTATTTTCTATAAGAAAATTGTGAAGAGAAATTAACCTGAGTTTTAAAAACAATACTCAAATAATAGTTTGAAGCTGGCATATAGCTGGTTTTTTCATTTCTTCATCCTTTCTTTGGAAATTAATTTGGAAAAATAATCTTGTTAGTCTAAAATTTAAAAAAAGCAGGATGGCCTTATATGGTCATTAGAACTCATTTCTATGACTAGAAATGTTTCTATTTCTCTGTTTCAAGGGGGATTATCAAACCAGGCTCCACCCATTCCACTGAGTTTGATGCAGACCTTGATGTTGGAACAATTGAGAAAGTCAAATTTCTTTGGAATAACCATGTGGTAAATCCAACCTTCCCCAAAGTGGGTGCAGCCAAGATCACCGTGCAAAAGGGAGAGGAGAAGACAGTGTATGTATCTTTGCTGGTTTGTGCCTAAGGATGTCTATAGAGATTACTGTTATACTGAAAACTCACCCTAGAAAGTCAGTTACAGTTAAGCCAGGAAAACCAAGAAAGCCTACTCATCTGTGATCCTTTCTCCCCTGACAAACAGCTGACAGAGAGCATAAAACATTTCTGTTGGGTGTACTTTACTGGGTGTTCTTAGCACTGCATGTGGGCATGCAGGGGATTTGGCCCTACTTTCAAGAAAAAAGAAATGAATAAATGTGAGAAAGATAAAAATAAATAATATCTGAAGAATCCAAGTTCATAAGTATGAGCTAGAGGGAGGCTAAATTCCAAAAAGGAGAAGACTAGTGATATTTCAGGATAACAGAAGAGAAAAGATATCACTTTAGGAATAGATAGAAAATTTGAGACATGAGAATGCTGAGATGGCAATATTTACAGAATCTTCATCGTAACCTGTGATCTCCCTTGCTTTGGACCTGAGAAAGCACAGGGTCTTGGGTAGGAAAAACGAGCAGATAGAGGGAAGAAGAGGTGGTGCCCAGAGCAATCAATCTCCCAAACCTCAGACCCCAAGTCTGGTCAGCAGAACATTCCTGCTGTGACTTTATGGGAAGAGGATGCAGTGCTCTCAGTCACTGATGGTCTTCAGGTTTGGAGTTAGATGAGGTCACCAAATTCAAACCCCAGGAAATGTCATTCCCCCAGGTGGGAAGGAGGGTTTGGCAGAGTAGAATGGGGATTGACTCCATAGATGCATCTCGTAGATTGGATGACCTGATGAGGTTCTGCCTATCTCCACAAGGAAGGGAGGACAGAGAGGCTGGTCAAGCCAGCCAGTAAGTAAAACCAGGTGATTCTATCAGCTAGAGCACAGTACAGAGGAGGCTGGGCTACGTTGGTGGGGACCTATATGCCAGTTGGAGGCACAACTAAGGCCTCTCCTACCTGCCCCCATCCAAGTTACTCGGCCTTTAAAATCAGTTCCCCAGTTATCATTTAAAAATATACTAGGCATTTTCTTTAACCCATGACAACTCTGGTATGTCTTTTCTTTTCTCTCTTCTTTCTCTAATAAACTTTGTTTTAAAACTTTAAAATATAATATATATAATATATATTATATATACATATACACTATAACGTGTGAGTATATATATGTGTGTGTGTATATATATATACACACATATGTGTGTGTATATATATATACACACGTTATATTTTATAAATAAAACTCACTAAGAGAATGGCCAAGAAGAAAAGCAGAGGACCTGGGGCTCTGGAGGCTGTGATGGAGGAGGGACCCATATGGTGGCTCCCAAAATGAAGCAGTGAGTAGGAGAGAGGAAGGGCACAAGAGCAGGGAAACAGGCATAGGTGTGAGAGATGACAGGGTTCAAGTGCAGGGAATATAGTCAGAGGCCTTGAGTGCCAGGTTAGGGATTCTAGGAAAAGCAAATACAAAAAAAGAAGGTAATGTGAGGAAATAGGGTAAAGATTCAGAGCTCAATGGTGGTGAAGACTGAGAAAAGTCTGGGGGTTCTTGAATAACCATAATAATAACCATTCAGATCTGCATTGATTTTTTTTTTTGTTAGTTATAAAACTGTTTACATTTACTGCCATGTAATGTTACATTATTGTCATGGAATTCTCAATAATCGTGGGAGGGAGCCCTTTCCTACAAATGAAGACTTGTTCAGAAAGCTCAGAGTGGTCAACTAACTAGCTCTGTATAACAGCTAGAAGGTGAGATGGGCCGGAGGTGGGGAGTCCAGAGGGAAAGACAGGTTTCCTGACTCCAGATCTGGAAGACAAGGTAAAACAGCATTTGAAGTGAGACCTTACCATAGAAAACATGGTATCAGCATCAGATGGACCTTGCATCTTTCTTCTTGTGCTGGTTAGCTGAGAGCCCTCTGTGCTTCAGTTTCCTCTCCTATAATGCAGAACTAATAATAATAGCTCCTCACACGTGTAGTGAAGATGAAGTTCACATGACTAAGTCATTTAGCACAGCTGCCTGCAGTTAGGAAGAACTCAGTGGAGTGACTGGATAAGAGTGTCCATCTGTAAGTGAGTCTGCTGTACCTACTGAGGTCCACCACATACCTGTGGAAAACGAGAAACAGGAGATTTGCTGCCTCCGGAAGCCACTATCATGTTGGACACAGGACCCAGCAACAGGGTCCACTCCAGAGTCACAACAAACCATGTCCTAGGACCTGTCTGGGCCCCAGACTGGAAGCCCCAAAGCAACTGGTTCCTGGCAAGTGACCAGTTGAAGCTACAACTTTAGTGGGCCCCTCATTCCTTTTGAATTGCAAGTCGGCCATGACCTTGGCTTAACTCAAAGCCACAGGGGTTCGCTAAGGAAGCACTCATTTTTCTCCACAGGTACAACTTCTGTAGTGAAAACACTGTGAGAGAAGATGTGCTGCTCACTCTTACACCCTGCTAAACTCCCGGCCAAGATGATTGCTGTGTTCACATCAATAACATCCACTGATGTACGTCGGCTCATCACATCTCTCTCTGATGCCGGCTGCTGTCTGTGGGGATATTAGGGAACCCAACCATTAAAAATACCATGAGCATCTCCATCTACTTGGGTTACTCGCCACTGACCTCCTATCACACATCACTTTTCCCCAGCGTCCTCGGTTCTCGTGCCCACTGTCTTCTCTGTACAAGAGGGGGTGGCAGTTAGAAGCAGCACTGGTGGTTGGAGGAGCAGGCTCAGCTCAGGGGGCTTCAGCCAGCCTTTAGCCCCTCTCATCTTACAGTGAGGAAACTGCGGTGGGGAGTTGGGGGTGGCTAAGATGTTCAAACTCACAGGTTGACTTGGTGTCCCCATCAGGACTGAGGGTTGGGCCCGGACCCACTTTCTCTTCCCTTCCGGCGCGCATCTTGACCACCTTGAGAGATCGTGGAAAGGCCCTGGCGAGGATTGGGTGGCAACGGGACCCCTCGGTGGCCTTGTGGTGGGGACATGCGCAGAACGCTGACGGGCTTCCACAGCCCCCTCCCTTGGCCAGAGCTGCCTCTGAGCCCTCTGTCTGGCAGGATCACCCCAGGGCGCCGGCACAGTGGAGGAGTCCAAGGCCGGTTTCTGAGCGTGCACACGGAGTGGCCCCTGCAGTGATGGGCTTTCCTGTCAGCCAATCAGCTGGAGCTGTGGGAGCTCCCAACCAATCAGTCATCGCCACAACCTCACCCACAGGTCCCAGAAGGAGATGGGTGCTCAAGGTGGCTCAGCCTGTCCGATGGTCGTCTAGGAGGGTCACCCCTAGAGGCTCTCCTTCTGGATCGCCAGGCCCCACCTCCCTCCATGGCAGTCTCGGTGCCGGCTTCTGTTTCTCATCAACCCAGTCACTTCAAGCTGCTACTGAACTTCCAGCTTGAATGCGAGCGAACCCAGAGGGTCCCACAAACTCAGAGTTGTGAGAATTAAAGGAGCTACTGTAGAAAGGGGCCTCGCAAGTCATGGGGAAAGTGATGTTGGGGGTGAGAAAAATAAGGGCGGCAGGAGGGGACGCCCAGTCCTTAGGTGGCAGCAGCAAGCAGAGAGAACACAGTGGCAGCCCAGGCTGAGGCCAGGGCTGCCACCGTGTGATTCTCTGTTACATTTTCACCAACACCAGCCGTGATCTCACATTCTAGGCAAAGCACCTCCGTGTTGGCAAGGAGTTTAATCAATGAAACTAGATTCTGCAAACATGTATCTCACGCCAGTTCTGGGCCCAAGCCTGTGCCAGGCGCTGTGGAGAAAAGAAAGCAGAAGACACCAACTCTGCCCTCCAGAAGTGTGCAGTATTAGGGAGTGCTGCGCCTGGATAAGTACTGCCGTGCTGCCTGCTGGGCACAAAAAGCAAGGTAGATCCCAGGACAGGGTGACCCAGAAAAGAGAAGGAGCAAGAGGGGTTCTAGGCCCAGACTTGAAGGAAGATGTCCTGCAGAGACTGCAGGCTGGGAGGCAAGAGGTGATGAAGGCCATCTGAGGGTGGTAAATGAAATTGAGGTATAATGGAGGTGTGTGGCTCATTGGCCTTGGATGAGTGCCTTGCTCCCTGGTCAAGGACAGCCTGTCTCACTGTACCCTGCCCCCACCTAGGCTAAGAGATATGGATAATGACTTGGGGAAAATAATTTTTTTTATTTTAAAGATGTGGGGTACAATTCAGGGTTAGGTGTACAAACATTCATTATGCAGGTACCCTTGTTGATGATGTGTGCCTCTCCTTCCTCTAGCAGTTTCCCTCAACTGCCAATCCCACCACCCTCCCCTGGCAGGGGGAAAATAATTTTAAAATAGGGAGGAAATTGAGAAGAGTGTTCAGCCATGGAGGGTGGAAGCCAGTTGGAGAGGCTCCTCAATGATCATAAGCACTCAGCTGAGGCATTCCCTGAACCTTGGGGTAACTGGGATGACCTGAGTCCCTACCACGGGGCAGAGATGACCAAGCTCCAGAAGCAAGGGAGGCAAAGAATGGAGACCTGAGCTGGAGTTGAGCCCAGCCTCTGCTCTCTCCTCCAACATTCCTTTCCTGGAAGCTACGTCCTTTTATCAAATATGCAGGTGGAGAAAACTCCCAGGAAGGCAAAGAGCAGCAGGTTCCAAGATCACCACTGTGGACCTTGACTACTGATCAATGTGACTGTCTAGCATCTACTTCTTGATGCCACTCGGGAGTCCAAGTTCAGTCCCATAGACCCACAGCCAAACACACTGACTTGGGGAGATGGAGGGTCTGGAACTCTCTGGGGTTGCTATGAGTAGACTTGCTATGTCTTTGGGCCCTGGCCAAATCTGATCAAGTTTCAAGATTTAAGGGGCTACATGGAGCCAGTGTGATTGGACTTTGTTTTCATTTTTTAAATAACAAAAATGGTGCATCATTCAGAATTCATATGGCTAGAGTCATTGGGACAACAAAAATAGGCCATATTCAGTTTACTAAGGCGAAGCTCAGATGGACATCCAGTCTGGCTGGAAGTAATAGGTAAGGGCACTGAGCTAGCAGTCAGGATTCCAGTCAAACCAGATGACCTCAGACAAGGCCTCTCTGGGCCATAACTTTCTCATATATAAAATGAAGGCAGTAGTTGAGCTCTGCCTTCCTCCTGATGTCTTAAGGCTCTAACAATAGAATCAACAGCACCATGGAAATGTGAAGCTCTATCTTTAAGTCAGCATGCTATAAGACAAGCAAGGCAACCAAAGGGGTGTGGTCACAGTCTGGCCAAAGATCTCAAAGTTACCAGAAGGTTGTAGTCACAAAGAGCTTTGGAGTCCCTGGACCTGGTGCTTGCTAAGGTTGGCTTCATGCCTACCCAATCCAACACACAACCCAAGGCACTAAGCCAAAACACAATCAGGAAATGCCAGGTGTTCTCCTTGATGCAAACTAGAATCACCTGGAAGCTTAAAAAAAGAAAAAAAAAAGAAAAGGGAAATCCCAGGCCCCACCCTGACCAACTGAAGAGCAATCATAAACCACAGCCCTTTTTAAAAAGCCCACATGTAATTCCCACATACAGTCTGGTGACAATCAATCTGCCATGATACAGGAAAGGCTCCCAGGTGAATTCTTCTCTGAGAAATTATTAGTTCTGTGTTTTCATTTCAATGATAATCTATTTTTGCCAGCTATATAAATAAAGTTTTCTCTTTGATGTGACAATTTACTGTTGAACTGTTGCTTAATAAAATGTGATCAATAGGAATATTCCAAGAGGTCGTAAGAATATTTTAGAAAGAGACTTCACATATTGACTGAGGTCTGAGAAATCTTGGGGAGTATGATCTGGAACTAATAATGTAGAAGAGACATCTATCATCTCAAGCTTTGAGAGCAGAGGTTAATTTGATCTGGGACCTGGAATGAAGAAGAGAAATGAGAAATGAGCTCAAGGGACCTTACTGGGGATTGAGGGGAAAATGTGGCAACACCCTTGGCAGGGGGAACCACAGGTGCAAAGGCTCAGAAGAGAGGGAAAGCAGATTCTTTTCAGAATTGTAAGTCTTTCTATCTAAGCAATTATCAGCTGGGAAGGATTTAAAGGAGTGGCAGAAATGAGGCTGGATAGAGGCCAGATGGTGACTGTGAGTTTGCTGGGGCTTCCATAACAAACCACCACAAGCTGAGGAGCTTAAACAACAGAAATTGATTGTCTTGTGGTTCTGGAGGTCTGCTATCTGAGATCAAGGTGTTGGCAGAGTTGGCTCTTTCTGAGGGCTGTGAGAGAGAATCTGTTCCAGGACTCTCCCCTCGCTCCAGATGGTTTGCTGGTCATCTTTGGCATTCCTTGGTGGTCTCTGCCTTCATGTTGTCACTGTGTATGTGTCTCTGTGTTCAAATTTCCCCTTTTTATAAGGATGGCAATCATATAGGATTAGAGTCCAACCTGATAACTCCATTGTAACTTAATTACCTCTGTTAAAACCCCATCTCCAAATAAGGTCATATTCTAGGGTACTGGGGGTTAGAATTCCAAAATGCCTTTTTGAAAGGATACAATTCAAACTATATCAAGAAAATTCATGTTGAAACTTAATCCCTAGGAAGTGGGGCCTTTGGGGAAATTATTATATTATGAGGGTTTTGCCCTTGTAAATATGACAAATGCCCTTATAAAAGAGGCTTCAGAGAACTGCCTGGCCCTTCTGTCTCTTCTTCCATGTGAGGATACAGCATTCATCTTTTGTTGTCCCCTTTCGCCATGTGAGGACACAGCAAGAAGGTACCATCTTGTAAGCCAAGAGCAGCCCTCACCAGATACTGAATCTGCTGGTGCCTTGATATTAGACTTTCCAGCCTCCAGAACTGTGAGAAATAAACTTCTGTTCTTCGTAAATTACCAAATCTCAGGTATTTTATTATAGCAACACAAATGGACTAAGATACCACCCTTGCATAACCCAGTTTAGGGGCTTGGACTCCACCTAAATTCTGACTCCTGGCCACAGTTATTCTCTTTAGATAAAGCCCAAATTATGTGTTAGCCCATATATAAGCCCTCTTCACATAGTTTTTCTTCCTAGTGCATCTGATCATGTGCAATTCTGTATTTATTTATAATTAATCATTGTGTTGCATGGGACCCTCAATCCCAGGAAGGCAGGAAAGGGGGATATTTTGTTCACTGTTGTATCTTCAAGGCTAGAAGAGCATCCAGCATGTTGAAGCCACATAGAAATGAACGTGAATGAATAAAGCAAAACAGGAATAATGCATCTGAGGATAGTAGGAGCTAATTACAGGGTTAAAGCTGGGAGGAACTTTAGGAAGTGAAGAAAGGATCACCTGAAGAGGAAGATGCAGTGGCCTAGAGAGAGGTGATGCCAGTCACAGGAAGGCAAGGGCAGGGGGAATGAGAGGAAAGGACAGATACATGAAGCATTAAGTAGAGCGAAAAATAGGTTTCAACAGGCCTCAAGTGCAGGTGAAGGAGGACCCAAGCCACCCCCATCCCCTGGACAGCTGCCATGTCCTGGCTCACCCAGGCCCTGACCCTGCCACCTACCAACCATGTGGTCAGCAAGTGAGTTTTCCCACAGGTGCTGGCCTTCACTTCCTTCCCACAGCAGACAGCTGACAGAACCTGGGTCTTTCACATTGCCCCAGAGAAGGGAGGGGAGATGAGCTAGCCTTGGCCTGGGGAGACAGGTGGGAGAAAATGAGTGCATGAGTGCCCTGGGTGGCAACCTGGAGCCCAGTTTTCTGCCTTGGGCAATCTTGAAAAATAGAACAGGACAGGAGTCCCCACCTTTCTTTGGAGGGCAGCTTGTTGCAGGGACAATGTTCCTAGATCAACCTAGATTCTATCCATTTTACAGATCAACAAACTGAGACCAGCAGTAGGAAAGACAATAGCACCACAGTAGGAGAAGTAGGGCCAGAGATCAAGGCTCTACTCTTCTATTCAAAGCCCTTCAAGTTTTCTGGGCCTCTGTTGTCTCAGCTGTAAATGGGAATTAAACAAGACTATTTGTTGAGTGTTTTACAGCTCTAAGAGCTTGGATTTGATTAATGCTGTTTATCTACGGACACCTTTTGAACCACCACCACCTAATTTCTTTCACGTATATACTCAGCTCCTCACCATGGTCCCTAATATCCATTCTTGGGACTGTATTACCCATATGCGTTTGTTTAGCTTATTCCTCATTACCTTGGTCATCATCATCACCTTCTCTTTAAAAGGATATTTAAATGATGTGCTCCTTCAGGGTGACTCTTGCTTGAAAACAAAGGCAGAATCCTTTCTCCAGATTGCAGTTTCCAAAATTTTTTTGTAAGACCCCAGATTTGAAAATGACCTTGGATGTAGATCACCTAAGTTAACCCTTACCTGATGCTCAACTTCTGTCCACCTTTACGAAGGTTCTAATGTCATTCAAGAGAGACAGAGAACTCACTTCCCACCAATGAAACCCTATTCTACTTTGCAATGAGTCTATCCTTTGGAACATTTTTCCTTTCATGAGCAAATCTGCCTCAGTTAGTCTCTCAAGGGCACAGGTGGTTATGGCCTGCCTTGGCATTTACAACCGAGCTTAGTAACCTGCAAATGACAAGAATCACTTCTTGCCTAAAGGAATCGTAACCTCTCCCTTCTTTCTAGCTCTGCCTTCTGGGGTGGATGTTGACTGGATAAAAACACTACTGACCACTCTGGTGAGAAGTTTTCCCTGGATTCCTTGACTAATTCTGTGACTGGAACCAGGTGAGCATGGTTAATTGCTCCCACAGATTATCTGAAAGTGCCTTAGCTAAACCTCAGCAAACTCTACAGTCAAGTCACAAAATGGGTTGGCTGCTGTATGAGTGGCAAAACCAAAAATCAAAGAACTACACAATCCAAAACCCTCTCATAATAAGACAGAAACCTTCAGTAGGAATATAGAATCAGGAAAAGAAGGTGCTCAAGACCTAGCTAATCTCCTAATCGTTCTTTCTCAGGAGGAGTCCAGTGGTCGTCTGTACCTGTCAGACCTGGGGAATAAATACTCCAACCTCTTGCTCTCAGTAATCTCCAACAATTTTCTACTGGTACCACCTCTTACCGGAACCCAACCAGAAAACCAAGGGCAGGTAGCCCGGGGAGGCAATCCACAGAGACAGCCTCAGGGCACAGAGCAGGGAGGCATTCCACAGAGGTAGCCTCGGGGCACAGAGCAGGGAGGAAGAGGCGGGAACTAACTCTGGAGAGGCAAATGGGAGTTATCCAATCCACCAACCCAATGAGTCATTAACTGTTAATTCTTACATTGGCAAACATTTATTAATCACTTACTACCTGTTGCTCTGGCAACACAGCAATGACTATGCAGACCTTGACTATTTTAGCAAGGCAAGATCTAAACAAGTTATCTTGGAAATATAATTATCAATTGGGATACTTTCTATGAAAGGACAGATAAGGAACATGAAAAGAGATATTAAGGAAAGTCTGTTTTCCATTTGGAGGTTGGAAAAAGCTTCTTTGTAAGATGAGCCCTGAAGGATGACTGATTTAGGCCGGAAATGGGAAGAGTATGTCAGGAGGAGGAAACAGAATGTGCAAAGACCCTGAGATGTGCACTTTCAAGAGACTACCTGGAGTTTTAGTGAGTGAAGGAGAGACAAGCGAGATCAGGGAGAAAGATGAGGTCCAGATAACACTGCGCCTAAAGGCCACATACGGAGTCTGGATGTTTTCCCAAGAGCTACAGGCAGACACTAACCCCATGTCATGGACCTAGGGCTTCATTTACCCTAATATTGTCATTCCAGGCTTCTCAGTGCGGTACCTTATGAGCATGACTTCTAAGCCTTCACCCTGATCTTCCTCAGCAGCTGAACACCTCCAGGGGCAGCAGGCGGTAACATTAGGCCTTAGATTCACTAAGGCATCAGTGACCCCACTCAGGCCTTATCAACACTTTATCAGTCCCATAAACCTTGACTTTTCTTAAGCCCATTTGAAATAGGGAAGTTGATTCCTTGACTTCCCTCAACTCTGCACTGCTCACTTCTCAGAATTCTCAGAAGAAAGTTTCACCAAAAAGAAAATCTAGTTCAAGACCAGCCCAGGCAACTTGGTGAGACCTCATCTCTACAACAAATAAAAAATTAGCCAGGCATGGTAGCTCATGCCTGTAGTTCCAGTTACTTGGAAGGCTGAGGCAGAAGGATCGCGGGAGCCCAGCAGGTGGAGTGGTCATGAGCGTGCCACTGCACTCTAGCCTGGGCAACAGAGTGAAACTCCAACTCAAAAAAAAAAAAAAAGTCTGTTGTTCTACACTTGAAACCCTCAGAAAATTATTGGCAACCTTAGCACTTCTGGGACTGCTCAAAGGGCAGGAGTGGAATGGGAAGCAACTAAAACTCCCATCCAACTACTGGTGAGAGTTTACACTGGTGCAACCACATTGGAAAACTGTTTAGCAGCATCTCCTAAAGCTTCTCATGCACATGCCCAGGACCCCCACAATAAACACAAGAGAAATGAGTTCACATGTCAACGAAAAGACTTGTACTAGACTAGAATGTTCCTAGCAGTAGCATTCATAATAGCCCCAAACTGGAAAGAATTCAGATGTCCACCAACCGCAGAACAGATAAACAATTTGTAATATATTCTCACAGGAATATATCACTACTACACAGCAATGAAAATGAGCCAACTACTGATACATGTAACAATATGAATAAATCTAAAAAATGTCTTGTGAATGAAGGCAAGATAATAAAGAGCACATACTGTGTCATTCCATTTATAAGACGTTCTAGAATAGACAAAACCAATCTATGGTGATAGAAATGAAAGCATTATTAGGAGGATTGTAGTAGAAAGATCATGAGAGAAACTTCTGGCTGTTGTAAATGTTTTACATTTTGATCTAGAACATGTGCATACATAGGAGGAGATATTTGCCAAAACGAATTGAATTGTACTTAAGTTTTAAACTTAAGATCCATGCACTTTTGTGTATCTAAATTACTTGCCAGTTTAAAACCTGGAAGGGCAACACCTGGTTATTCACCCAGGTTCTCCTCTTAATAGTGAAGGAAAGAAAATATTTTAACTTATCTCCAGGTCAAGGTACAGTCAGCGCAGTGCAGAAATGCTATGTGCTTGTAAAATAGACTCTATCATTTCTAAACAAAGTTGTACTTGAGCAGTGTTCATTTTATCCTTCTGAGCTTCTTGGTCAGCAGGGTTGCCTTCACTTTTATTCTCTGTCTATGTTCAGTAGGGGGTTGGGGGTGCTTGCCACCCACCCTGTCTCTAAAGTAAATGAAGTGAATGTCTTCATAAACACTCATTTCCACTGAGCAGTAAGTGCTCAGACTTCCCAACCCTGCATGGTCTGTCAAGAGCAACAAGACCAACATGATGGGTTTCTGGTTCCTGTGTCTGAAGGGATTTGGATCCGGAAGTGCTATGCACAGCTTGGTGTTTTCCTGTTATCACTTTGGGCACACAATCTTTTGGCAACTGACTCAGTAAACTCAGATTAACAGACCCCTTCCCCTCCCCAAAGTCGGCTTTCCTTTTCTCAATTCCACTTTATAAACAGTTCTGCTCCCTGGGTTAAGCTGACTTTATGTGTTTATGATAACTTAGCTTCAAAGTGCCCATGTACAGCACCCTATCTCTCCTGCTCTGGCCTTTCCTCTAAGGAGTCCAAAGGATAAAGCCTGATTATAAAAAGCCACAGCCAACCTGCTGGACTGAGAGTGGAAGCTCCGGTGCAGCACAGTAAGTAGTCATGGCCCCACATGGGCAGGGGGCTTGGCAGGGCTGGGGCAGCCCTGGGTTGCTAGAGGGAGGTGGCCCAGAGGGGGAGAAGCTGCTGCAGTGGAGCCCCTGAGCCCGGGATCCTGGTGTGCTGCTGTCCAACTCTCTGTGCCCTGAGATACCTCAGTCTGAGGGTCTCCACCTCAAAGGGGAGTCCTATGGGGCCCAGGCCTCTGGGTGTCTGTCCCACTACTATCCCATGTGTGTCCCAGGCCTCCTGCCCTGGCTGGGTCCTGCCAGTACCAGCCTCACGCTGTGCACGTGGTGTCTGTATGTGTCTGTGTTTTCATCCACGCAGATGCTGCTCACTTGGACTCTCAGCCTTCTCCTGCTGGCCACAGTTAGAGGTGAGGATACTGTCACCATTCCTTTGGGGAGAAAGTGTCATGCCCGGGCTGGCCTTTGAGGCACCTAGAAGCATAATAATTATGATTATAATCATTGTGAAGAGCATTACCATTACTTGAAGAACAGGAACAATTGCACCATCAAGGAGTATTGACTCTGAGGCAAGCACAGGGCAATGTGTTGGACAGGGATGATCTCGGGTCTTCCTCATGCTTGGTCCCCTTCTTCCTGGAAGGCTCCAGCAGCTGTGAGGCAGATGGCAGGTGGCTGGAGCGGGAGGGGGGTGGTGCATTCTTGTCAGAACCCAACGCCCTTATCTTTATCTGCAGACTTAAGCCACATGTGTGCTCCCCTCCTTCCACCTCCCCCCTCCCCCCACCAAGATTGCCGAATCCTGTCAGGCAAACCCAATGTTCTGCCACTGTGCTCATGTTCTTTTTCTCAGTTACTGTCTCTGTCTCTCCAATTTGTTTCTCCCATCTAGGTCTGTCCAGAGGAGGTACTGATACCCAAGTTCTATTTGTCCTAAAGCCAAAATCACCTCCCTTGCCCCTGAAGTTCCCCGAGCTCCCAGCCTGCTTGCTTCCCACAGGTGCATCCATGGAGCCTTTCACCCTCTGTGGGGGTTGCCTTACCTCTTCCCCGGTCAGACCCTGCGCTGTCTGACTTGGACCCCTGCTGGAGCAGACATGGTCTCCTTGGGTTCCTGCAGGGGCTTTCTTCAGCCTCACTCCTCTTCCCCGCAGTGCCTCCAGCCTTTTCTTGGCTTTGTTCTTTTTCCATCCCAACTATAGAGCAAGCTCTTGATGACCGAGCCTGGCATGGGTCCTGCTGCTCCTCGGGCCTTTCCAGCCCCTCGTTCTTCTCTGCTGATCTGCTGTCTCCTCCAGCCCCAGATGTGAGCATTCCCCAAGGTTCACCCTGGGATCTCTCCTCATCTCTCTCCTTCTTGGGGCTTCCCTCTTCTCCTTCCAAGTTCCAGGAAGCCCCACCAGGGCCATACCTCAGACTCAGTAAACCAGGCTTGGGACACCACTCCCTTCCCCCATTACCCCACTTCTCCTGACTTTCCACCATCATCCCAATCACCTAAATTAGAATGCCCATGACAAGAATGGGCCCTCTTCTCTTCAGGCCCACCAGCCCTGCACTGCCCACCTCCACATCCATACCCACCCCACTGCCCCATCCCCTTCCAAGCTCTCTTACTTCTGAGTCACCTGCACTCTGGTGCCAAAAACACCTTCAGAAAGCACAGCACCACCCCTCTGCCACCACCTCCCCTCAACCTTACCAACTCAACAACCTCCTGTACATCCCTGCTCTCACCATAAGAGGCCCAAATGTCTTAACCTGGCATTCAGGCCCTTTCATTTACCATCAGGACACAACTACCATTCCCCTCGGGCAAACGTTGCTTGAGCCTCCTGTAGTCCTCACTCCAAGAGTGTTCCCTCTTCCTGGAATGAATTAAACACCACCAGTATTTCTTCCCCATTGGACCTTCTCTCTTTCAGGACAGGGTTTTTTATCCAATTTGTCTTTATACAACCTCCATCTCTAGCTTTATTCTCAACACAAATTCTTGGTTCAAATCCCACCTTTACCACTAGCTGTGACCTTGAGAAGCTTATTTTGCCTCTCTGCCATAAAATGTAGACAATACTTATTCCCTATTCATATTTCCAGACTTAAATGAGATAATACCAGAAAGCACTACCATGGTATCTGGCATATAGTAAACAAGTATTAACTATCACTAGTTTTTAAATGATTGACCAATATTTGGCACCATCAGTTTAGGAGTTGAGGAAGCCTAAGAGAGAAGATTCATTATAATTCTTTGAATTTGAATCTTGTCACCACTATTGACCATTTCCTATGATAATATGTATGTTATAGACACAGAATGGACTCTCAGACTTACATGTGGTTATCTGGGCTATCAATTCCAAGTATTGAACTCCTATTACTTACGGTGTGGTGCACACATAAATCATTCCTGTTCTTAAGAACCCTTTCCAAAAAGCAAAGGGAAAGTCTGAAATGGCAGAGAATAATTTGGGGGAAAAAATGCATAAAAGAATGACATGAAGACATGTAAATTGAACATATATCGGCACACAGCCTGTACTGTGTGCACAACCTATGCAGCATGTAATGGAGATGTTAAGAAGAAATAAGTAGTATCTCCGTGCTACAGAGTTTCTAGGTTGTAGGTCAGCAATACCCCAGCTTCCCTGATGATAAGGGGCATTTATTGAATATTGTTTCCAGGATCCCACCCAGACTCTCTAAATCACAATGTCTGAGGAAGGGGTCTAGGAATGCATATATGATATATATATATATATATATATTCAACTCCAGACCCCAGGCGACTCTTATTACCTCAGAAGTTTGGGGAACACTAATGGTAAAGATAAAGACCAGCATTGGCCTTAGTTATCCTACAGAGTCTTCCTGTTTATAGATTACATTGTTCCTTTCCAGAACTTCACAACTGTCCTGTTTGTAACTTCCTGTCTTAGGAAAAGAGATCTGCTATGGACATCTTGGATGTTTTTCTGATGAAAAACCATGGGCAGAAATCCTTCAGCGACCTTTGAAGTTATTTCCCTGGGCCCCCAAGGACATCGATACCCGCTTTCTTCTGTACACAAATGAAAATCCAAACAACTTCCAAGTAAGAGTGGGCATATAATGACAGTGTGGTGGGTATATGTGGGCCCCTGCACTCGAGTCTTTGGCTGTCGAAGGCATAATCCACCGTCTTAGGACTTTCCAGATGATACTGTCTCACCAATGCTAGACCTGGAGCCATTTTAGTTCTCAGGATCTTGAATCTCTGAGTATCTAATGAAATCTACGGTTGCCTAACCCAGAAACGTACACATTCACACACACGCTGGTGCATAGAACTTCAGGGTCTACTCCAGCAGAAGCACCTTGTTCAATGGGAAGAATGGAATATGAGTAGCATGTATAGCAAACCCCAGACCGAGTCAAGAAAGACTGTCTCCTCTCTGGACTGGGCAATGGGAAGGAGAGAAGCCCCACAGGTGTTGGGGGTGAAGGGGTGTAAATCCTTCCCAAGAGCTAGAAAGCAGGTAGAGGGTCATTTAACCACAAAAGAGAAAAGATAAAGTCCTTTGGAGCAACCTTCACTTCCCAGCAGGCCTACCAGGTGGAAGTGGAGCAAGTTTACTCTAGGTCGTCAGAAATGACCAGGAGTAGTTTCAAGGAAGACCTTGCTAAGAATTCAAGAAGCTTGTAGCTCTGGGCCCTGACAGAGTTTAGAAAGTCCGGTGTCTATCCCTGGGTTCCCAAAGTCATCCACTGTGGGACTCTGCATGACAAATTTCCAGCCGGTGTCCCCAGCCCAGAGTCTACTTGGACATGTTTACTGTGCTATTTTTATTTCATGATCCTTCTTTAGGCATCTTGTCCAAGGGGGTTGGGGGAAGGAGGCTTGAGCCAGCTTAAGGGCATTTACGAATGTGTTCTAAAAGTTACACTGCCCCACTGAGTTGAATCTGCCCTCAGACCCAAGCTTCTGGTCCAAGGGTTCCTCACTTTTCCTGTGCCAGGGACCGCTTTAACCACCGAGGGAAGCCTACACACCTCTTCTCAGGACAATATTTTTAAATGCATAAAATAAAAAATATTGCATTATAAAGAAACCGATTATACTGGAAAACAGTTATCAAAACATAAAAAGTATAAATATGTTATACAGTCATATACGTGCTGCTTTATTATCTCACTAAATAACAAGAACTAGAGGTTGGTCTAATAATTGCTATAATTTAAAATAATAATGAGTGTAAAAGGTATTTTGAGATATCTGCAATAACAATAATATGACATGAAAATATCTGTGATTTCAATTGGGTCAGAGTCACAGATGTTGCTAATACCACCGTGGTTATTGCTTAATTTCATACTTAACAGAAATATTAAATTTTGGTTAGGGGTTCATGTGCTTGGACTTTTTGAATTCTGTCCATAGCCCCAGGTCAGGAGCACCTTCTAGTCTGACCCAACTGTACGAGATTTGAGCCTGTGATCTCAGTCCTAATGAGTCTGGCTCTGACAGACCCATGACTGGAAAAGTCAGCATTCAAATTTATCTTTTTAAATTAAACTAGCTAATCACTGCCACCGACCCAGATACCATTGAAGCTTCAAACTTCCAACTGGACCGCAAGACACGCTTCATCATCCATGGCTTCATAGACAAGGGGGAGGAGAACTGGCTGTCAGACATGTGCAAGGTAACCCCACACACACCTGAATACTCCCTGGTGAGGCCAGTGCCCAACACACAGATTCAAACACTGTACCTCCAAAGCTCCCTAAGACTGGGAAAGGAAATACTCCAGGGAAAGATGAGTTCTCCCTAAAACCATGGAAGAAAGCCTGGTTCTCTATTGCATCTATTGCAAAGCTCTCCCTATCTAAGAATGCATCGCCAACCATCTCCTCTGAGGCAGAAAAGATCCAGAGTCCAGTCAAAAGGTGTCTGAGATGGAGACTACAGTAAGCCATCTGGCATTTGTTCCTGATGGCTTCCATAAAACCACCACATGACATAAAAAAACACTTAAATTTTACCCTCTAAAGCACTGCCATTGGATAGACCATTCAGTGATGGCAAAAAATGTTCTATATCTGCACTGTCCAGATCAGGAATCACTAGCCAAGAATGTTACTGAGCACTTGAAATGTGAGTGGTACAACCGAGGAGCTAAATTTGACATTTTATCGGGTAGTAGTTTGCTCACTACTGATAAAGGGATCATTTTGACTCAGCCATGTCAATAACCATCCATGAGACAAGTCACTCCCCCATTCCGGGCCTCAGTTTCACATCCTTTAAGTAGGTATTAGCATATCCCGTTCACGGTGTTGAAGTGAGGATGAAGTTATGATGGGCATAGGAATATGAAAGCTCTGACAAGCTAGGTGCTTGATGGATATGAATTCCTATCTCTGAGGTGTGCGGTCTGGGGCTGTTTATAAATTGGTTTGGCCCTGTTATTTGTCTTCCTCAGAAAATGTTTAAAGTGGAGCAGGTGAACTGTGTCTGTGTGGACTGGAGGCGCGGGGCCCGAACAACATACACTCAAGCCGTGCACAACATCCGGGTCGTCGGGGCAGAGATCGCTTTCTTAATACAAGTGCTGTCGGTAAAACCCCGCTGGGCTGGGTGGGTCCTGTGGTTAGGTGGCAGAGAGAGGAGCAGGGAAGCGCCACTTTGCACCTAGAGGCAGCCTGAAGATAGGGGCCAGCAGCAAGTAGTCCAGGATCGAACGAAGAAAGGCCCTTCCTAAGAAGCGGCAAGCTTCCTATGTTGCCTACTTTCCTGAAGCCACCACGCCCCATCATTTCCTCGCCGTGGGGCCTGGGACGAACTAACCTCGTGGAGCCTCCGTTTCCCCTTTTGAAACAAGGCCGTCTATTCTGGGAATTAGAGCTCCAGGCTGTGCTGGTCAGCAGTTCTCAGGGCATAAGATGTGTTTTCATACTCAGCCAGTCCCTGAGGGAAGCTCCCGGACACCCTTCTGCCCAGACTATTCTGGGAGACCCCAGAGCCGGACCCACTATTCACGCTCTCCCGACAGCGTCACCCTGTCAGGGACAGGGCAAGGGCGTCCTCAGCCGGGCGCGGGGGCGGCAGGCAGCGCGCGCGCCTCCTTGGCCCCGGAGGCCTGCAGTTGGCACGGTGGCCGCTGGTCAGCACTGTTGCCCCGCTCACCAGCCGGCCGCGGGACTCGCAGACTGCAGCCGGCCCAGGCGGCGTCCTCGAGCTCCTGCTGTGCGAGCCCGGGTCCTCGCCATCCCTGGCAGGCGCTTTTCTACCCGCGAGTCCTCACGCGGTGCTGTGCCACCTGACGCGCCATCCCTCCGCAGACCCAGCGGGGGTTCAGCCCCGAAGACGTGCACCTCATCGGCCACAGCCTGGGCGCGCACGCGGCCGCGGAGGCGGGCAGGAGGCTGGAGGGCCGCGTGGGCAGGATCACAGGTAGGGGTCGCGGGGTCTCAAGACCTGGGGTACGGAAACTTCCGTCAGTGAGCTTCCCACGGCGAGGGGCGTCCCTGCTGGCCCGCCAGAAACTGAATTTAGATGATGCCCAGACTTTGATTTAGAAATAAACGTCCATATATTTTAATGTATATTAGAAAACGGATGGTTCCAAATACATTTATTTTTCAAAAGAAAGATTTAACTAGCTTATTAAATCCATGACTTGAAAGTTATTATTGCTAGAGTTTGGCAAGGTAAAAAACAAAAACAAAAAAACAGTGAGGTAATGAAAAAAGTCATCAGTTCCCAAACTTTATTGAAAGCCTTTGCTGTGCCAGGCGCACACAGAAAATGAAAATGGTTCGCTGAGACCGGCCACATGGAAAGTGTTCAGTAAACACTAAATGAATGAATGAATGACTGTTTATTCTGTGCAGCCCCAATCGGCATGTAACTTCAACAAACAATTCAATTCAACATTTAATGAGCGTCCTCTTAGCTCAAGGGTCATAGTTCATGTTTATGTAGAACTGTGCAGTTTGCAAAGTCTTTTCTGTTACATCTTTTCATGGGCTTTTCACAATAACCCTGTAATGTAGGTTGTTGTCATTATTCGTGCTTTCCCCATAAGGACACTGACACTCAGAGAGGATAGGCATTTGACCTGGAGCAGAACCAGAGCAAGAATACAGGTCACTGTGTGTACCACTCCTCCCACCCTGCTTCTCTTTGAGGATGACCTGGGCACAGCTCCTAGTTCAGAAATCCACAGTCTAGTCCAGGAGGCAGACCACTAAGTAGGGAAATAAAATTCACAGTAGAATTAATAAATGCAAAACAATACAATGTGGATGGAATGGGTTGAGAAAGGAAAAGGGCTCGATTTTCCATGTAAGCATGAGGTGGTGGTGTTTGAACTGGGTCTTAGAAAGAGGGAAAATGTGGGGAAAGATGCAGCAGACTGGGGACCAATGTGAAAGATTTAGATAGAGGGAAATGTGGGAAAGGGTGCAGCAGACTGGGGACCAGTGTGAAAAAAGACACACAAAAATGCATGCAGGGCTCAGGGACTAGACAAGGCAGGGGGGCTTGCAGTCTTTGACAGGAGTGGCCCAATGGTAACATGTGAAGAAAAAAAGAAAAAAGGAGATGAGGGGTGGGGCAAGGGCTCTATCCAGGTCCTCCATGGAGTCAGGCACTAGGAATTTCTGAATGCTCTTCCACAGGCAATGACTCCATTCCCAGCATTTGTCCCATGCTCTCTCCCAAGCAGACCAGGAGCTGCAGACCCAATTCCCCTGAAGCATACCTGCTGGGATATGGAGCCCTTTGCCTAGGAATCCCCATTCTCAGTTTGCTGGTATGGGGTTTAGATCCTGGTTTTTCTTAGGGTAAAATTTGTCCACTTCCTCCCTTTCAGGGCTGGATCCGGCAGAGCCATGCTTCCAGGGCACACCCGAGGAGGTTCGGCTGGACCCATCCGATGCCATGTTTGTGGATGTGATTCACACAGATTCTGCTTCCATAGTCCCTTACCTAGGTGAGTTCCTCAATCCCATCTCCTGGCATCCAGGACAATAACTGATGACATTGGGTCTAGGTGTCCTACACAGACACACACAAACTGCAGGAATGGCTCAGGCACCAACCAGTCAAAATGGACCAACCTCAAACAGCCAGTACAATGCCAGTGGTATCAGTTTGTGGTCTGTGTTAGACAAAAAACAAAAATGATAACAAAAAAAAAACCCAAAAAACCCTTCTATAGTCCATGGAAGGTTGTCACTCAGTCCTCAAACCCCGTATCCTTCCCCAATCTACCAATTACTAAAGTGGTAGTGTATTTATTATTAGTACTTGACCTGTACTTGCAAAATTCAAATTTAACTTTCGAATTTTTTTCTTACTTCTTTTGTCAAAGCTTTGGTTACAGTTTGTTTTGTTGGAGACTAAGTATATCCCTTTATTTAATTCCTCTAAAATCAGTGTTCTTTGTTCAATATTTTCTTATATAACCACTCATAAAACTTGTCAATAAAGAATATTTTTTAATGATGATGATAATGATGTTATCACTTACTGAGTGTTTGCCATGTACTACACTGAACGTTTTGCACAGAATAGCTCATTAATCCTATAACACTCTAAAAAGTGAGTATTATTATCACTGTGTCATAGCTAAGGAACTGAGGCTCAATTAGGTTAGGTAATTGCCTAAGACTGCAAAGTCTGTAAGTAGAACCAGGATTTGGTCACAGGTCTGTGTACCTCAAAAGCCAAAGCTCCTAGCCATTATGCTGTGGCTCTCCATGAAACAACATTTTGTGGTCTCAATATAACAATAAAATGTAGAAATAAAAATTTTAAAATGGATAAAGTAATAAAAATGACAGTCCTGATATGTGTCTGCTGATGCATAATGATATCAGGGTATATCAGTATTGTCTAGGACCTCCCCGAGACAGTCACACGTGCACATCAGCTAAGGCCAAGCTTCCCCCTCCTCTCACTTCTGCTCTCTTCTCACTCCTTGTCTTGCTGAGCACCCATCTTTGAGAACTTTCTGCAGAGTTAGAGGCAATGGTGCTGAGGGGAGAATCTGCCAAGAAGGTTCTGATTCCGACTGAAGCAAGTTGAACATCTTGCTGTGGCCACAGCCTAACTTTGGGACCACTTATCTTTCTGCTCACCTCTGCTTCAAATGCCTCAGGTTTTGGAATGAGCCAAAAGGTGGGCCATCTGGATTTCTTTCCAAATGGAGGCGAGCAAATGCCTGGATGTCAGAAAAATATCCTTTCAACCATCATTGATATAAGTGGAATATGGGAAGGTACGTAAATTCAAGTAAGACAGCAATTTCTTTTTGGGGGAAGAAAACAGAATGTGTGGTCTAGCCTTCATAACACTGAAATTTCCCATCATTTATGGAATGCTTATTCTGTGCCATGCATTTTCATAACAGTGCTATGAGATGGTTACTCTTTTTGGACCCATTTTGCAGATGGCAAAAACTGGGGCTCAGAAAAGTTACATAGCTTTTCCAAGTCCACTCTATATTTAAACCCAATTTCTGACTGTAAATCCCTGATCTTATGCCCCAGCCTGTGCATCTCCCCCAGTTGTCAGGATACTAGGACAAGGGTCAGACTGGCACTTTGGCAAATATCTGCCTCTGGCTTTGGCCACCCATGCTACCTGCAGCACTTGCTCCTTGCAGAACTGCAGTGCATAGGCAAAGATTCAAAGAGCTTCCTTGCTGATTGCTGTTGTAAAGTGCTAGAAATAGGAGAGGAAGAGCTGGTGAGAAGGCAAAGGAGGAAGTAAGTTTGGGGTGTGTATGTGGAAGGGGAGGCCTGGAAGTCTGGGGGACCCATGGTGGCTGCTGGTGAACCTTGTGTGGGTTTTGGTTCACTGAGAGAGCAGGATCTGTGCCCTTAACATCAGGCAGCCTCACAGCACCATCTGCCGTAGTGGCGCCTTGTTCTGACCTATAGTCCTATTGCCCTTCCCCTGAGACCAAGTGTCCCTCTCCTCTCTAAAAGCAGGGCTCTAGGTCTGTAATCATTTTATTTGCCTTTATTTTTCTGAGCTGGGACTTCCTCAAGGTTGAGTGCTGTGTCTTGGGCATCCCAGACAACCCCGGTATACTGCTCAGGGTCTAGTCCAAAGCAGGCACCAAAATACTCTTAAATTGAGTTGAGTGGCCTTGTATGGCATTCTAACATTCCTTGTGCTTAATGTCAAAGGGCAGTCGATAAAGCATCCGCTGACAAATAAACGGAGCTTTTGACCTCTCGGCTCCACACCGGGTAACTCCTGGGAAGATGTGGCTATTTCACACTCCCTGAAAGAACACCAGAGTCACAATAATAGCTGCCCCCTCCCACAGATGACGAGCAGGGCACACATAATAGGAACAAGTCCAGGTTTAATTAGAGAGGCAATTTAGAGTGAACAAGCCCATGAACACTGGTGTGTGTTTCTATTGTGTTGAGCTCCGAGTCACCCAGGCGCTGGGCACCAAGGAACAATTAAATCCACTTTCTCCTCCATTATGGCATCCCCGGGCAGCAATTTTGGATGAAAGAAACAATTAAGTTTGAAGCAGGTTCTGTTGTCTGGTGATGAGCGCCTGTGTGGGACACGGGAACTCGGCTTTGAGGGGAAGTTGCTGGACAGAGAGCCAGGAGCTGTGGAGAGCAAAGTCACTCTGGGCACAAAGCAGAATATTTCTTCCTCTGTGGGGAATAATGCCAACCAGACCCCCCCAGGAGTGGTCCCCAGGTGTGTCCATGGTCACTGGGGATTACTCTATGGGAAGTTCTGTACCAAGTAGCCAGGAAAATGAAAAAAACAATCTCCTAAATAAAAGGACTTTAGTTTAAAGAAAAAAGTGATAAATAAAATGCAGTGAAAGAATCGCCAGAGTCCACAGTGGCCTTGTTCTCCACTGCTTTTGCCTTGTGCCTGGCATAGCAAAGAGAAGGAATTTCTCGGCCTTTGGCCATAGACGCAGAAAATGTTGGTGCCTGGGAAAGAAAGGTCTGTCCGGGGTGATCCAGAATCCACACATGGGTAGAATGTGATCCACAACAGCATTTGATGGCCCTGCACAGTGACTGTCTTTTAAAAGGGGGTGCACTGCTGTCACTTAAGCATGGGAAGATTTTCATGTACAAGTCGAGACTCTTGTTTCTCATGAACAATCAGAAGACCAAGCAGTTTGGGCTTTAACAGCAACAACTGGCTGGGCTGTGTAGGATTTCTTTTAAAAACGATTGCTATCTTCTCATTCTCTCTCTCTCTCTCTCTCTCTCTCTCTCTCTCTCTCTCTCTCTGTGTGTGTGTGTGTGTGTGTGTGTGTAGGGAGAGAGAAACATATGTCTGTCTGCTTCTCTGTCTCTGTCTCTCTCTCTTTCTCTCTCTCTGAATCTTTCTCCTCTCTCTCTCTGTTCTCTGTTTCTCTGTCTCTCTGCGTGTGTCTCTGCTACTCTGTGTGTGTGTTTGTATGTGTGTGCACATGTGTGTGCACGCACACACTTCTCTTTGCCTCTCCCTCACCCTCATCTTGGCCCCCTGCCCTCCTAATCCATTTGTGTTACATGCTTGTGTGAATGGACATATGCACTTGTTAGAACTTGTCACTCCTCCACAGTTGATTAATCCTGAGCAGGCTTTCCTCAGCAAATACCCCAAAGTGTTCAAGAGCGCTGATCAGAGAAGTATGGAGGTGATTCCTCACTAGGTCAGATTGGTTCACATTTTAAAAGTGAAAGGCTTCCTTTGAGTGCCTGTGGCCTTTGCATTTTTAGGAACCCGTGACTTTGTAGCTTGCAATCATCTTCGAAGCTACAAGTATTATTCAAGCAGTATCATCAGCCCTGATGGCTTCCTAGGCTATGCCTGTGCCTCCTACCATGAGTTTCAAGAGGTAGGTTACTCCAAAGAGCTGGGGAAGATATTGGTGGGCCTGTGGCTGGTATTTTTATCACTGTGACTTAGACTAGAACAAACAGATGTGACTGAAATGAGGAGGTGATAGAAATTCTGAGCCTCACAAAGCCTTCTTCCTGTGGGAGCAGGATGGGCTGGAAGGGGAAGGCACAGATCCTCCCTGAGATCCTCAGCTTTTCATTTAGAAAAATGTCCAGTCTGCACAGAAGTCAAAGGAAGAGCACAATGAATACCTGTACGTCCATCATCTAGATGCACCAGTTGCTAACGTGTGTGTGTGTGTGTGTGTATATGTGTATACTTTTTTCTAAATCATATGAAAGTAAATTAAAGACACTTTGCTCATAAAAACTTGTGACACTTTGCTCATAAAAACTTCAGTCTTAGTCTCCTAAGAATAAGGTCATTTTCCTATAGTATTACATTCAATAAATTTAACTTTAATATACTAATATTTTCTAATATAGAGCTCATATTTAAACTTCTCCAGTTATCCAAATAATGCCTTTTAGAGCTGTGTCTGTCTTCTTTCTTTATTTCCTTTTGTTATTTCCTTCCCTTCTTTTTCCTGCATTGCATTTACTGTCTTGTCCGCTTAGTCTCCTTTAATCCAGGACAGTTTCCCCTTTTTTCTTGGTCTTACAGGACATTGATAGCTATGAGGATTCCAGACCAGGTATCTGGTAGAATATCACACTCTCTGAAATTGTTTGATTATTTCTTTGTGTTTTAATAAGTGATATCAGGTCCATCCTGGTGAATTACAGTCAAGGGGAATCATTTAATGGCACTTTGTCCATTATTTAATGACATAAATTTTGATTACTTGGTTAAGATGCTACTGCCAGATTTCTCCATTATGAAAGCACCATTTCTCTTAAGTCATCTACATATTAGGTGATATTTTTCCCCAATAACAAACCCATTGAAAGGTCTGAGTTTCTGTTGATGATCTTTTCCTGAATCAATTATCGCATTGGGGGTTGCAAAAGTTTGGTATTTTAAAATATTTTTCTCAAAGGTAAAAGTAAAACTGCTTAAACTCACATTTTTTATTTTCAAGATAATTTTGACCTTTGACATTCTTGGGTTGAACTAAGGCCAAAAGGCCATCACATTTTATCCTCAAGGTCTGTGAATGTTCAGTGAGTAGCCTTCACTGGTCTAGTTATTGTTGGAGCAGGGATAATAACGTGGTTTCTAGTACTTGTTTTATGATTTCCAAATCACAAAATAGCTCTGCACACCATGCATTTTTGGACGTGACTTGAGGTCAAAGAGCAGATGACAGTGACACAGTGGCATGAAGTGATAAAAATCCCTGATTTGAAGAGAGTAAACTGCCTCCTCTGGGCCCAATTAAAGAAGTACCATTTGAAGAGACCCAGATAGGAATCAATGAGTCTGGAGAAATAATTCACATTAAAGTGAAAATGATCATGGATCTTCTTTTTCTCTCTTCTTTTGAAATAACTTGTTATCTTTCCCATTTACTTCTCCCTAGAGAGATTGCCTTGTATTTCCCTTTGATATTTTAATTTTACCGTTTCCTGGATATGACTTGTCTACCCAGCTGCATTCTAAGTTTTAAAGGTACTTATTTGGATACTCTGCAGGGCCTAGTACAGTTCTGAGATTGGATGCATGCACATATGCGTGCATGGGTAGACAGATACATGAATTAATGGATAGGTGGGAGAATCAATGGATGGATGAATGAAAAAATGAATGGATACCTGAGAAGAGGGATGGAGGACGGATGGGTAAATAAATGCTTGTATGGGTAGATGAAAGGATGAACGGTTACATAGATAGATGAACTGATTAAGTGAGTGAGGCAAAGACCTGCCTCTAACAGAAAAATTACGTTTTGTTTTGTTTTGTGTTTCCCACTAGAATGGCTGTTTTCCTTGTCCAGCTGAAGGATGCCCCAAAATGGGGCACTATGCTGATCAATTTAAGGGGAAAACCAGCGCTGTGGGACAAACCTTTTTCCTGAACACAGGAGAGAGTGGTAACTTTACTCGTAAGTTTCCATTTTCTTCACTTAAAATTCTTGCAAGTAATTTTAAAAGATATACCCGGCTTATTATTGAGGACACTTGGTAGCAATTGACAGAATCCGTTAAGTTGTGATGTAAGGACAATAGAATGAAATTGGTCTTGGGTCTCAAGTTAATCCCTTTAAGAAATAATCCTGCTCAATAGAGCAAAGGACAGTGATTGGCCAGACTGGGTCATATGTCCACCCAGTAGCAGAAAGGATGTATCTATTAACAGAACAAGAGGGCAGCATGAGACAAAGTCATTGTAAATCGAGAAGTCACTGCAATGATGATAATCAGACAGTCCCCACTCCCAATACATACACATACATACATACTTTGTGTTGTCATTTTTCCCTGTTTCTCATTTAAAAAGTACAAGACAGTAAAATCATCAGGATTCATTTGCTATAGATAAAAATTATATAATGGCTGGAGAAAAGAGCATTTATTTTCCAAGGGAGTTTTAAATTTTAAAAAATTATACAGCACTTTAAAACACTTTTTACATACAGTATTTCATGTAATCCTCATAATATTTATCATAAAAGGTAACCATTTGGCAGTATTTACAAAGTCTTATATGCACATTGCTTTAACCCAGTCACTCTGCTTCTCAGAACATACTATAGAAATATACTTGCATGTGTGCATTTCTTATGCTCAAGGGCGCTCATTGCTTTTAATAGCAAAAGGTTAAGAGGAAAACCTAAATGTCTGCCATATGGTAAATGACTAAATAGTATACATTAAATACTACATATAACCATTAAAAGAAAAGAGACAGCTCTGTGTACTGAAAAGAGAAAACCTCTATGGCACATTAAGTGAAAAGGTAAGTCATAAAACAACATGCAGTACACCAAGTGTCTCGTTGGTTCTGGCTGCTATAAAAGAATATTATAGACTGGGTGGCTTATAAACAATAGAAATTTGTTTCTTACAGTACTGGAGACTGAAAGCTCAAGACCAGAGTGCCAGCTGATTGGGTTCTGGTGCACACTGCCACCCTGTTATATCCTCCCACATGGTGGAAGACAAGAGAGTTTTCTGGGCTCCCTTTTATAAGGGCCCTGATCCCGTTCAGGAGAGCTCTACCCTCATATCCTGATTATCTACCAAAGATTCTGCTTCCTAATACTATCACACTGAGGTATAGGATTTCAACATAATTTTGGAGGAACACAAGTATTCAGTCCATTGCACCAAGTATCAGTCAAGATACACATGTACAGTAACCACATGCCCTTCATTCACCCAAGGGCACATACCTTGGTGTATTGGCTAGAGATTGTGCTGAACTATAATATTTACTGCCCTCTGAGTTCCTTGCCTCCACCTAAAATCTGAATTCCTGAGCCCCAGGGATTCAATTAAGTTTCATCCCCATTACCTCTCACCCATGGGGGATTCAGAACTTGAAACAATAATGCTTCCATTAAGTCATTTGTTCAGTAGGATGAGTTCATTGAACTGCTTGTTGTATTTCTTTCGACAGGTTGGAGATATCAGGTATCAGTCACACTGTCTGGAAAAAAGAAAGTGAGTGGGTACATAAGAATTGCTTTGTATGGAAGTAATGGAAACTCAAAGCAATATGAGATTTTCAAGTAAGTTAAATAGCAAAGTGAAGTGACCACACTTTCCCTACTACAGTATTCATAAGATTGGGTATAAACTGCTTTATAATTCTTGGCATCTATTATTCAGAACCATTAAATCCTAGAATGTTAGAGCTAAAAGGAAGTATGAACATCTAGCTCAATCATCCCATTTTACCTATAAGAAGAGTTGAGACCCAGAGAAGAGGAACTCACTATTTAAAATGAGTCATGTGCTCATTCCACCTGGCTTAAATTTTTACAAATATTGAATTCTCTTCAGGTAAGGCACATCTCTAACACACACTCCATCTCACACATATAGGTACACATGAAGCTTGGTGCTACCTTCTTACTATGTTGGCCTCGACACCTGAGTTTTGCTGGGCCTATCAGGTGCTGGTAAATATATGTTGGATTAATGCATAATCTGTGTGGCAAAATTAGATTCTGTTTTGCACTAAATTTTACATAATCACTTTTGTATTGAGTTAAATTCATTTGACAACTTCCTATGCTACATAGAAGATGCTAACAAATGGCACTTGCTGAACCACATGCATCTTTAAACATAAGGCACTGCATTAACTGGTCCTGAGATGAACTTATAGGGTTAGTATGCCACCACAAATATTTGACTTCTCTCTAAGGACAAACAAAAACATTAGGAACCTGGAGTCCAATATTTTTAAAGATGTATTCTGCACAAAGACATTTGCTTTGGGCAACCCCAGGATGTGCATGAAGTCATTCGAGGTATTTGCAAAAAACCAACAACAGCAGCTATTATTTAGACAAATAATAGACTACCATCATCTTAAGTATTCATATATCCAACTGATATAACATTTTATGTCTGTATTTTCAGAGGATCCCTCAAACCAAATGCAAGTCACATGCATGATATTGATGTGGATCTCAATGTTGGAAAAATCCAGAAGGTTAAGTTCCTCTGGAACAACCATGTGATAAATCTCCTCCGGCCCAAACTGGGGGCTTCCCAAATCACAGTGCAAAGTGGTGAAGATGGAACTGAGTGCGTATCTTTTATTCTAGCTAAGTATGGTTATTTATATTTGTGTGTCTATATGTCTATCTATGCATCCATTCATTCATCCAGTCTCCCACATAGCCATCTATGTGTTCAACTACTCATCCATTCATCTACCCGCATAGCCATTCCTCTGTTCTTTTCTGTGCATCCACTTAACAATTTATCCATCTACTTACCCGTTCACCCAGACATCCATCTCATCCTTCTGGCCATCCAGCCATCCTCATCTTCCCATCCATCCATTTTTTTGCCCAACTATTCATCTCAACCCTCCATCAGAAAACATCATTTTCTTCAGGCAAAATTCAACTTGGCAGGGGCAAGGCAGTGGTTGTAGGCATAGTTCCAAGAAATAGGCAAATATGAGACTTTTATCTCAAGCAATAAGGAAAACACCTAGGAAGTAGGTGAAGGAAATCTCTGAATTAATTTCAGTTGATGTGCAGTTGTTCATGTAAATTGGCTTGCTAAGAGACTATGGCATGAGAGGGATACAGACTAGAATGGGAATCTGACTCACAGTGGCAAGCTCTTCTCATTCTTGGGGAATAGAATCTTATTGGTAGGAGTTGAGAGACAGCATAATTGTTTTTAAAATATGGAGAAAAAAGAAGGACACTTCAAAAGATGATAATCAGAAAATAATGAGATGTTAAAGTATGAAGGAAATGGAGATGTCACCTCTCAACTGCTCTCATTTTAAGAGGAGAAAAATGATATTTGGAGTCCAGTAACTTCTCTAAGGTCTCATAGAGGAGCTAAAAGGAAAAATATTGGACATCAAAATATTTTCAGAAAGCCGGGCTCGGTGGCTCAGCCTGTAATCCTGTGCCTTTGGGAGGCTGAGGTGGGTGGATTGCCTGAGCCCGCGGGTTCGAGACCCGCCTAGGCAGCGAGACCTCATCTCTACAATAAATCAAAAAATCAGCCGGGCGTGGTAGCGCATGCCTGTAATTCCAGCTACTTGGAAGGCTGAGGAGGAAGGATCGCCGGAGCCCAGCAGGTCGAGGCTGTGGTGGCCGGGAGCGGCCACTGCACTCCATTCTGGGCGACAGAGTGAGACTCCAACTCAAAAAAAATAAAAAAGAAAAGAAAACAAAACACACCAAAATCTTGTTCAGCTGCATGACTTAACTTTGCTGGCTGTAAAAGTGGTGGTCATTCTGGTTACTCAGTGGTGTTGTTGGATCAGATGTCACAGTTGGTGTGCCATCACTTTGTGTGCAGTAGTCCCCCTTATCTGTGGGTGATATGTCCTAAGACCCCCAGTGGATGCCTGAAACCTCAGATAGTATCAAACCCTATAGACACCATGCTTTTTTCCTATACATACATACTGTATAGTGTGGATACACTGGACAAAGGGTTGACTCACATCTTGAGCAGGACAGAGCTGAACAGCATGAGATTTTATCAAGCCATTCAGAATGATGTGCCATTTAAGACTTATGGATTGTTTATTTCTGGAATTTTCCATTTAATATTTTCAGACCATGGGTAACGGAAACTGTGGAAAGCAAAACCACAGATAAGGGGGAGTGGTTTACTGTACTCAAGTGTGAGGCACGACAAGGACCCAGGTCTTCCGATGTCCCATCCAGAATTATTTCCAGTGTGCCCACTGGTCATCCAATCGGATGGGCAGTTGTGGAGTCTGTAAAGTCTGGCAGTGCAACGCATTGTGGAAATGTCTGGATCTCACAGTATTTAGGTGGGGTGGGGGGGAGTTCTTGTTTTTAAGTACAATTTAGACTCACACACTATATATTCCAAACATCAGAGTTACCACCCCACATAAGAGCTCCCTCATTAAGAAGTTACATCCTGAAGCTAAGCCCTGAGGGAAGGCTGACATGACCCCACTGCCCTCTTAAGCCAAAGACACCTACCAGGAAGGAGGAGACTGAGAGCATGCATCTCATGACTTGGTGACCCGACCAGGCTCCACATCCTCAGGACTGATAACACTTTGTGCTCGTTTTTTCTAAAATATAAATATAATTCCAAAAACATGCAATTCACATATTTAAAGTGTACAATTCAATGACTTTTAGTATATTCACAAAGTTGTGGAACCATCACCACAATCAATTTTAGAACATTTTCATCACCCCAAAAAGAAACCCTATACCTGTTAACCATCATCACCCCCAATCCACACATTCCTTTTCCCCAGCCCTAGGCATCCACTGATCTACTTTGTTTCTCTACAGTTTTTCTTATTCTGGACATCTAATGCCAATGGAATCATATACTATATAGTCCTTTGTGACTAGCTTCAATCACTTAGCATAATGTTTTCAAAGTTCATTCATATAGCATGTATCAGTACTGCATTCTTTTTTATTGCCAAATAATATTCTACTATGGATTTACCACATTTTATTTATCCGTTTATTTAGTTGACAATCATTTAAGTTGTCTCCACTTTAGACACAATTATTTTGGAGAAAACTATTTGAAGAAGCTATTATGAAAAATGTTTCTAAGAACGTTCATGTTCAAGATTTTATTTTATTTCTGTTAGGAATATACCACATAGTGGAATTACTGGGCTGTGTGATAACTATTTAACCTTTAAAGGAACTGCCAGGCTGTTTCCAAAGTGGCTGTCACAGTCTACATTCCCAGAAGCGGTGTATGAGGCAACTCTCTATGGTTTTAACTTGACAGGGCATATCCCCTCTGGGCTGTCTAGGTTACCCCTGGCCTCTGGAACTCATTGCTGAGCCCATAGCAGCAGGCCCACCCTCAGGTTTGGAAAGCTTTGGTTTGATGTGACTGTTTCACTTTCAGCCCATCAAGTGCCCACAAAGAGAGGATAATGTTCTTTGAGCAGGATTACTTAGTAAGAATCACTTGGACTCTGCCTGGTATAGCAGACCTTTTCAGTCAAAAGGGAACTGAGATCTAGGGGGCTGACTAAAAACTGTTTACTCATCTGAAGTCACATTTCCATAAGCAAAAGAGCCTCATGCTGAAAATGTTTTCCTCCACAGGTATAATTTTTGTAGCAGTGACACGGTGCGGGAAGACGTTTTACAAACTCTTTACCCTTGTTAAAAAACATGGTGTGGCTCCTGTCTCTTTGTGGTAATAAATTTTTGAATGCACTTGGTTTGAGACTGAGGTGTTAGTTTGACGTTCTCCATGTCCTGAGGTCATATTTCCGAAACAATTATTGAGACTAGAGACAAGTTTGCCACAGTTGATGCTTGGAACTTCCCACCCACCTACCTCTGTCACCATCTCTCTCTTTTCGGACATTCTGTGTGCCTTGTTCTAATGTATTTTATTTCCTTAGACAGTGAAGTTCTGTCCTATTTGAAAAGGTCATTGTTGCTCCCATGTGTGGCCCACCCAGCTTTTAAAATCCTAGGGGCAGGGCGTATGCACACATAAGAGCAGCCCGTGGTATGTGCAGCTCCAAACCGTGATAATTTTGGTTAAAATTTGCTTGTGACATGGAGGAAGAGAGGCTTAAAAAAAAAGGTTAATATGCACATGTGGTACACAATTCATACTGAGTATTTTTATCAAAAAGTATTTTATATAAAAGGAGAGTCTCTTCTTATCTTGCCTTCAAGTCGCCCCGTTTTTCTTCTGAGAAGAAGACAACTTGGGTTTCTTCCAGAAATATCCTACGTATACATATGTATTAATATATGTCTATCCTATGCATCTCAACCCTGTCATACCCTTTTTGTCCAAACACAGATGGCAGCATACTATACATGCTATTCTGCATCTTGTTTTTTTCACTAACAATAAATTGGATATTGATCTCTAGTGGTTCAGAAAGCACATCTTCATTCTTCATATGACCTCATAGATTCCACTGAGAGATGTATATGGTATGTATGGTGAGGATATATTCCTATTATAAACATTCACACGATTAATATCCTTCTATGATACTTTCAATATTATTGATATCTGACCAACAAATATTTAGAATATGTTTATTTATTTATTTATTTTTTGAGTTGGAGTTTCACTCTGTCACCCAGGGTGTAGTGCAGTGGCCGCTCCTGGCCACAACAGCCTCAACCCACTGGGCTCCGGCGATCCTTCCGCCTCAGCCTTCTGAGTAGCCGGAATTACAAATGCATGCTACCATGCCCGGCTGATTTTTGATTTATTGTAGAGATGAGGCCTCGCCAAGTTGCCCAAGCGGGTCTCGACCCCGCGGGCTCAGGCAATCCACTTGCCTCAGCCTCCCAAGGGCGCGGGATTACCTGCTGAGCCACCGAGCCCGGCTAGAATATGTTTATTTTTATCAGTATTGCCAAAATACCCTCTGTCGTGACTGTACCCACTTACACATCAACAAACAACATAGTAGGTTAAACCATATGAAATTGCCACTTTTGCAGGTCAGAAAAGTCAAATGTTGGCAATCTCATATAGCTCATTACAATATGAGAGTGCTTTACACCCTCGCCAACATGATGACTGTCAAATATTTACCAATTTTATAGGTAAATGTGCTTTTCCTTACATTGTAATTTGCATTTATTTTATTAGAAATAAAGGTGAATATCTTTTCAGTGTATAATGGCTTTGTATTTCTCTGTGAATTGGTCAAATTCTTTGCCAACTTTAGGCATTTTAAAATATAATTTTTGCTTTAAATTTAATATCAAGAAAATTGAAATCATCTGTCATATGCAAATACTGTGCTAATTTTATTCCTCACCCTGGATGGAAAGGGAAGTCAGTGGGAAACAGGAGCTGTTCACAAGGCTGTATCTGGCCAGCCTGTACCCAGCTCATATTTGGAGGGTTGTTCAGGTGCCTGTGATCCCAGCAACTTCCCAGAAGGTTTTCTTTTTTTTAATTTTTATTTACAATTCAGGGTCCCAAGGGCTTTAACCACCTGAACTCATACCTGGTCAGGGCGGCAGCCAAACCCATGCTTCCAGCTTTCCTTCCTGAGCCTAATACTGGCCTGTATGGTCTTTTTAGGCTGTGTCCAGCTTTGGGGGACTTGGCACCTCCTCAGTACAGAGCTACTGGTGCCTGTGTGGAGTATAGCCCTGCTAGCCTGCCCTCCTGCCTACACACCGCCTCTCCCTGCCTCCAGGAGACTTGCCCACTCATTCCTGGGGTCCCCAGTGAGTAACTGGGCTGGTGCCAGGCAGAGAGTGTCATTGGGGGGGCCTGAGGTGGGTGATCGTCTAAGGTGCACCTGTTGGGCCAGGGTGGGAACAGTCACTGTTCAATTCTTAAAGTCCAGAAATGGCCTCATCTAGCAGATAGAGGGAATGGCATCGTGACAGCATTGGCTGGGGCTTGAAGAGAATTGCTTGTGGTTTATTCACTGAGATTCAGAGAATGCAGGTAAAGGAGTTGCCTCTTCCTTTACGGGGAAGTCTCTAATCCATAATGGAACTGAAATGCTTGAGCTCAATAGCTTAGGATGTGTTTCACTCTCCTTTTCCCCTTTCATTTTCTTTGCATTTTCTAAATTCTTTTTTTTTTTTAAGCCCTATACAGCATGGTACACTGAAATACCTTAGCCTGGTATAAAATATGTCCTTGTCTGAGACCTACTTGATGTTCTAGATCTCAGTAAGACTATCAACTATTAGACAGAAGTTCTCAGCCCTGGCTGCATGTTAGAATCGATGTGGAGCTTTGAAAGAAAATCCCATGTCCAGGCTGTCTCCTAGATCAATCAGTTTCTGGGATGGGTTTCTGTAAAGCTCCCCAGGAGATTTACAGCCAAAGTGGAGAACCACTGAGTATATTTCCTTGTAAAAATTGGTAATGACACATTCTATCTTTACTTGTACAAATCCTCCTAGTGTATAGGACCTAAATGCTCAGCTCTGCAGTCAGGCTGAGCTGGCCTTGAATCGAAACTTTGCCTCCTTCTACCTGTACTCCCTGGGTTTAACTTCTCTGACCTCAACACTTATCAGGAATAATAGTACTCCTGCCTCAAAGGGTGGATGGATGTTAGGATTATATAAACTAAGGCATGCAGAGCACTTGCTACAGTGCCTGTCACATAATAAATAGCCACTAAATGAAGCAGGAAGAAATGGTTGGCATGAGTTATTCTTTAAGACTGCCAGACTCGGTGGCTCAGCCTGTAATCCCGTGCCTTTGGGAGGCTGAGGTGAATGGATTGCCTGAGCCCGCGGGTTCGAGACCCGCCTGGGCAGCAAGACCTCATCTCTACAATAAATCAAAAAAAAATCAGCCGGGCGTGGTAGCGCATGCTTGTAGTTCCAGCTACTCGGAAGTCTGAGGCGGAAGGATCGCTGGAGCCCAGCAGGTCGAGGCTGCGGTGGCCGGGAGCGGCCGCTGCACTCCAGTCTGGGCGACAGAGTGAGACTCCAACTCAAAAAAAAAAAAAAAAAAAAAATGCTAATAGAGACACCAAAGACAAAGAGATAGACAAAGAGAGAGCCTCAGAGAAGCTATCTGAGGTAGACGCAACAAAGAATTAGTATTCAGAATACATAAATAAAAGGACAACCCAATAGAAAAATGAACAAAGAACATGAGCGGGCAACCCACACGGGGACAAAGTAAACAAAAAAATGTTTGATATTCAACCTCACTAGTAATAAGGGGAATGAAACCAACAAAATAACAAATGAAACCAACAAAATAACATTCACGTCTTCCAGGTTATTCAAAGTACAACTTTAGCAATTTAAAAGAATAAGGTAGGTGGCTCATACCTGTAGTCCCAGCACTTTGGGAGGCAGAGGCAAGAGGATTGCCTGAGTCCAGGAGTTTGAAACCATCCTGACCAATTTGGCAAGATAAACCAAATAAATCCCAGCTACTTGGAAGGCTGAGGCAGAAGAATCATATGAGCCCAACAGGTTGAGGCTACAGTAGCCACGAGCATGCCTCTGTACTCCAGCCTGGGTGACAGAGTAAGACTTCTACTCAAAAAATAAATAAATAAAAATAAACTAGATACACTAGAATCCGCATGTATCAACATAGGTAGATCCCCAAAATGTCCTATTGAGGAGAAAAACAAGTGTCAGGAAGATATCATTTAGATACAGAAATTACCACTGAAGTACATTTTTATTTACAAAATACTAGTTATCAAATATGTGGTAAGAAATACCAAAATATGGCTTTTAGGCCATTTAAAACCTTTCTTTCCTAGTAATGTCATATTGATTTTCCATTAGCAAGAAATTGGAAGTAAACATGTTAAAGGTTCTCCTTTGCTAATTCCAAGTGTTTATACTGTGTTTGTCAATGTTAATTTTTTGTAGCTTTAATTTTTTGTATCCAAAGTTAAGAGGAGAAAGAGAGAGAGAGAGACTGATTAATACTAGGGAAGTTGAGAGGATTGTCCAGGAGCTCAGATGGTTGAGGTTTACAATATTTGGGGGCTCAGGACCTGAGGCCGGGGTTGAGTGGGTTCCTGTGGCTGACTTTCCCCAAGGTGGTCTCACATCTGTATTTGGATTTGCATCCTGATTTATCTGCCACTGGTTCCGAGACACACAGCAAGAGTCTCCCTCCTCTTTCTCTTGAGGACCTATATCTTTCATATCAAAACTCTCTATCCTCAGTTTCTGATAGACTTGCCACTTGTCCCTAGTGTCAAACTGTCATCCCTGTAGCAAATACCACTACTGATGAAGACCAAACCCAGGACCAGGTCAGCACCCTGTGGGAAACAGCTAAAACCACAGTTGGATAGACATCTTTATTTCATAGCATTAACCTGCCCAGGCACAAACCACATAACTCCACAAAGATCTTGCTGAATCAAGATGTTAACTGCAAACAAAGGTGTGATAAAAAGCCCTCCATTGAGAATCAGGCATTTTCATCCTGTCTTCTCAGCCTCCATAGGGAGAAAAAAATGAATACTTTACACAGCTATTTCATAAAATGTTATGTTAAATGAACAACAAATTACTTTTTCTTTTACTAGCTTTTAATGCTAATAGTGCCATTTATTCCTGACCTTCAGAAATATAAGATATTTTAAATGACAACATAAAGAGAGTTCTTGTTTGAAAACTCAAGCTACTTTAGACTGCATATTATTACTTATAAGTATAGCGTGTGCCAATATCACTCATTTCAGCATCCCATTTATATCTAACTGGTATATATTTCAGTTGACATTTATTGTTCTCCTGCATACGTGTCAAATTCCTTAATGCTGACTCTGACAAAGGCATAGCGCTTGGTATATATAAATTACATTTGCTACCATATAATCAGTGTTATCTATTAGAATGCTATTTGTGACAAATCATGTTCAAAATAAAAATTGAATTGATTTTTCTGTTATTTTAATATTGTGCCGCTCACAGCAAGCTTTTGATTGAATCTTAAACACTTTAATGCTCTATTTTTGTCTGAGGCAGATCAGAAATGGAGTTTGTACTATTCACAAAGCTAAAACAATTTGTAAAACTACAAAATCAAATTTCAAAAAGCATCTTTATTTTTAAACCAAGGGAATAAATTTGGTAAAGCTATCGTTACAGGGTATACAACTTAATGATGACAGCCACGCATGCACATTTAATTTTTATGCATCCATTTTCATCTAAATTAGATTTTAACTTTAATGCAGTGTATGAAAAGCCTCTACAAGGCCTTTGTTTCTACCTTTTCTCTCAAGCAATTGCAGGCTTTCTCCCAGCTGATATGAACTCCACATCATACTCTGTATTCCCTCCCAATTGGCAGTGGGATTTTCAATTCCCATTCTCCCTGTTCTGGCTTGAGAGGATTCTGCTTCTGAGACCCTCCAAGTGAGTGTCTCTCAAGGAGTCCCTGCTTGACCCGTATTGTTTACAAAATAAATCACTGACAACCAGATACCAGCTAGCACCATCCTTGTGCATTAATTTGTGGTTTAGAGCATAGGTCACTGAATTAAGGTCCATGGGCCACCTGTTTTGGTATGACCCTCCAGCTATAAATGGCTTTTGCATTTTTGTAATGTTTCTTAAAAATTCAAGAGATAAATAATATTTTGTGATACATGGAAATTATATGAAATTAAAATAAGTGTCTACAAAGTTTTTTTGGAACACAGCCACAGCCATTTATGTATTGTCTATAGCTGCTTTCTGGCTAAATTAGCAGAATTAGTAGTTGTGCCAGAGACTATGTGGCCCATAAAGCCTAAAATATTTACTAACTGGTCTTTTATAGAAAAAATGTTCAACCTCTGGCTTAGAAGGAAAGGCCTTAGTAATTTATGTCCTGTTAAAAGGGTTGGTACCTTCAGGCAGGACACTGAGGCAACACTCAGATGAAATGCTGCATTCATGACAACAAATCTAGTAGAATTATTTTTTGGACACACTAGTTAAAAGATCCTCAAAGTGTTCATAAGTCGATAAAATGAGGGGGAAAAACAACAACCAAGGGAAACAAAACAACCCCAACCTTCGCAGAGGTACAGATGTGATAAGTATATACATGAATTATACAATTATCAGAAATGTCCTTAGACAAATAGATTAAAAAACATTTTAAAATGCTTGCAGAAATTGGGTTGAGTTTAAGCAAATGGAAATAGTTTAAGGCAAATTGTCATTGGGCAAGTGGTCAGTTATAGCTGATGGACTCCAGGCCCTAGATTGTGGAGGGCAGAGAGGCCCCCAGACAAGCAGAGGGGCCCGGTGTGAACGTCAGGAGAGTGTTCATCAGAAATGAGCTCTAAAGGATGTTGGCCTGGGTGCCCAGCTCCCCTAGACCACAGAATACTTGGTCCTTCTTCCAGATGGTGCCACAGGCTAGACAGAAAAGTCAAGGAGCAAGCTCCCTCTCAGCCTTTGGAGAATCCAGACAAATCCAGTTTGAATCAAAAAATGGATGGAGGCTGATATACTCCATTCTTCACTCCCCAACCCCTACCTGTCCCATCAGCCAAAAATAGGATCCTATCAAGGAAAGAGCGGATGGATGGGGCTCTGTCTCAACCTCACCTAATGATAGCTTACACTCGTGGAGTGCTCACTAGGCCAGGCACCAGAAGAAACTATGGATATTTTCAGGAGACATAATTTGCTTAAACCCAGACGTCTCCTGGGAAAGGAGTCAAGACCCTGACTCTTGAAACTGATGGGGTGGGACAGGCCACCGATGAGCAAGTCCTAAGAGCAGGGCAGGGTTAGAAGGGTGTCCAGTCTTCATCCTTAATTGAACTTTTCAGCCTTTGCCTTTGTTGTAGTTGCCTTCTAGTGCTTTTAGCTGGGGTTAACAGGAACAAAAGGCCTGCATTTTTAAGGCCTGCAAAACTTCATGCTAAGCCTTTTGTGTATGTGATCTCATTTAATACTCCAAAATAACCTCATGAGGAAGGCATTATTATCATTTATAACTGATAAAACTGAGGCTTGGAGCAATGAAGTTTCCTGCTCAAGATCACTTAGCAGTTATGCAGCACAAATAAGTGTGAGGACCCCAAAGCCCAGCTCACAGCACTCTCAACCCCAGTACATTGGCTCTATTACATTCATTATATTTTGTATTCCTCTTGTTTATCCCCTCATCTATTTTCTTTCCGAATTGGTTCAATGTTGAAACCATGACTCATTTACAAGTAGTTCAAGTTACTGTGACAATGGCCACTGAAGAGATCCACAAGACATGGCAGCATGGCATGCAGGATAGGTGTGCAGGCCTCGGCCTCAGACTACCTGGGTTCAATTTTCTGGCTCTGTCATTTGTCTGTGTGACCCTGAACAAATTGTTTAACTTCTGTGTGCCTCAGTGTCCCCATCTGTACAGTGGAAAATTATTATACGGATTAAATAAGCTATTCCAGGTTAAAGGTTTTACGCTCAGCAAGAACTCTATGTTCCTTAGCTGCTGTGGTACTGTTTTTGTTGTCAGTTAATCACACCTCTTCTACCTGCCTCACAGGGTGGAATCCCAGAAAGAAAAATGCTGTGGTGCACAGAACGCTTTGTTAGGAGCCAGGAATTTTGAGCTCTGAATCCTATTCTGCCTATAACTCACTGTGTGGGCTCAGAGACTTCACCTCCTTACCCCCAGCCCATTTCAACTACAGCAATTTTTCCATGTTCCTTTATGGTAAATGTAACTGATAATAACAATATTTACTGAGCATAGGTGGGCCAGATTTATTTGCCTGATCTCTTAATGTTTGTAGGCACACTACTGGGTAAACTTTTTTGTTATCTTCATTTTACAAAGTAGGAATTTGATGCTAAGAAGGGTTAAGGAAGGTGTCCAGAAAAAAGCCAAGTTGAGATATGAACTCCTGTCCTTGCACTTCACAGCTATGCTTGAGCGAAGTTATGTTAAAGTCGTGATGGATCCTGTTTAGGGCCAGCTAGTCACCACTCTGGGACAGGGAGTAGGGACAGAGAACCCCAGCATTCCTTCCCAACACTGGTGTCAGACAGAACTGTCCATTCTTGAACAGAAGAGAAATAAGTGACCTCAAAAGAGCACTTTATTGCCTTGGAGGTCAAACTACCCCAACAAAAGACCCAGTTGACCCAGGGAATTTTGTCTCATCAGGTAACAGGAATTGTTTTTAGTGGGAAGAATGAGCTCATTATGGATGCAGCTTGTGCTAATAATGATAATTTGCCAAGCAGTAAAATCACCTCTCTACCTCCCTCGCCAACAGACGACACTCCAGAAATTATAGGCTAGAGAGAAACAGAAAGGATAAAGATTAAGGAAGAGAATTGCAATGCAGAACTGCTTAAACAAAAGGAGTTGAAATTTGAACATTGAACTTGGTGATCTTAATCATGAATTGCAGAAGAATAATATACTATTAAAGAATTTTTTAAAATTGCCTTTATAATTTTGTTACTCTGTCACCAGGCCCTTTTTTATTTTGTTTTTGTTTCAGTTTAACAGCTTAAGTCATTTCTTAAAAGTTGATGCAAAATGAATTAGTCAATGGCTTAAATATTGATGCACAGTGCAATCCCATGGATGACAATAGGATGAGGGCAGTTGCAAGAAGTCATTTCAGTCCTAGCACCCCCTTAATCTTATGGGCAAACACCCCAATAACATTGAGTTCTGGGCAACCATCTGCAAATTCTGCAGGTTTGAGAGAGGGGCCAGGCAGACATGCATTCCGTGTTGCTCATCCTGACGCCAGAGGAGATGCAGCACACCCCCCACAGGGGTGAGATGTTTCTCCCTGTTTCTTTCTGGAATTGTGGGGTCACTCATCCAGGGTTTTAGGAGCACTAGAGAAAATCCCAACTATTCACCGAGCTTTGCCTCATCCCTTTGAAGAGAATGCCAGCCACCTTCTATTGAGCTGTGGCCTTTTTTCTTAAAACATATAATTTCTAAACTATTAAAATATTTTTTAACCAATTCAAATAAGAACTTTTTTAAATGATGTTTTTTTCCTGATTATGAAAGCAATACTTACTGGCTATAGAAAACTGGAAAAAATACAAACAAGAAAATACAAATGACCAATTGCACCATCTTCTAAATGACCAGTGCTAGCATTATAGGTTAGCGGCCCCATTTTTTAAAACAAAAAAACAGAATTATAGTGTGTGTGTGTTTGTGTGTACATGTGATAAACGTTTGGTGCTATTGTACAGTTTTTTGGCCTGACTTTTTCATGTAATGTATCCTATTTTTCTACAACAGTATTCTTCCAACATGTCATTTTTTAATAATGAGATGTACCATAATCCTAAATCCTGTGAGAGGGAATTATTGTTTGGTTTTGTATGACAATTAACCTCCACACACATCCCTGGTTGTTTTTCTGGACAAGGTTCTTAATCATTTCTGTACTGGGAACCCTTTGGCCATCTGGTGAAAACTCAGAATAATGTTTTCGAATACATAAAGTAAAATGCCTAAGATTACAAAGGAAACCAAACTGAAATTAAAATACTAAAAAGAACAAATTTATGAAATAGCCATTTAAGTGTTCATTTATTTATTGAAGAACAATATGTTAGAGAGTAGATATAAGGGCTCTAATGACCATGGTAATTATAAAATAGTGATGAACTTGAACATGATTTCAGCTGTTTGCAGCACCTGTCATGTGATATAGAGAGATCTGTGACTGCTAGCAGGCTAAAGTGACAGGTTCTGCTATGATTCATGGCTTAAATTCAGAAATGAAGGACATGCTAAATTTTGCTTGGAGGCTAGTGAAAACAAACGTGTAACTTTTTTTCATCAGAGTTCTCCAGTCTCCTGATTTCTACCCATGGAAGCTTAGGAGTCTAGAGAGCCCAGGTAAAAATTCTTGCCTTGGGAAAAATTCCAGGAGTAGCTCCTTGCCTCTTTTGGCTTTGTACATTTTTTAGCCTTCGGATTTCAATGGCCTTGTTGTCCCAGGAGTTATTTTTTAAATTCTCCCGAGTGCTGATGGCTGCCAAGGGAGGTCAGAGTGTCTTTCAGGGCCAAGAGGATATTATCCAGTGTAACAGGGTTAAACTGTGTCCCCTGAAAAAAGACATGTTAAAGTATTGGTCTCCACTACCTCAGTATGTGACTTATTTGGAAATATGGTCATTGCATGTGTGATTAGTTAAAATGAAGTCTCAGTGGAATAGAATGGGCTCCAAATCCAAACTGAGTGGTGTCCTTCTTGTAAGAGAATGGTTGTGTGAAAACACACACAGGGAGACTGGAATTATGCAGTAATAAATGTCAAAACTGATGCAAATCATCACCAGCTAAGAAGAAGCAAGGAAGATGTGGCCTTGCTAACACCCAAGTCTTGGACTTACAGCGTCCAGAACTGTGAGGCAACGAGTTTATGTTGTCTTAAGTCACACAGTTTGTGATACTTCGTTACGGCAGCCCCAGCGAACTAATAATGCTGGTGGCTGTCAGCCAGGCTCTCCTGCAGACTAAGATTCCCAAAAGCAAGGCTGGAGTAGGTGTGGCAACTGCACCAGTGCTGGGGACATGCCACACCAGGACCCAGTTTGGCAGATGAGAATCAACTGGTTAGAGGGCTGGGCTAGGTCTTCAATGAAGAACCTGGTTGCACAATGTTACCTAGAAGTCACTGGGGGCAGGGGTTACGAGTAGATGGTCTCACCCTGGCTTAAGGTCAATATAACCAGGAAAAAAACTTGCACAAAAACATTTAGCATGCTAAGAAGTGTCCCCTTTCTTCCCACATGACCCTAAACTGTCTTTATCATTAATGACACATTAATGCCAACTGCTCATGATACAGGCACCAGTTAAAGAATTCTTGTTATTAAATATCCTTATTGTCCATTCGGATGTGGATAGGGGACTGATTCTGATGCCAGAATGGCAGATTTTTGAGTCCCCCTTAAGTTCACCTCTCCTTGGGAGACTCTATGCTTCTAGCCTTCTGCATACTTTGCTGAGGACAGTGGCTCTAGATAAATCTTCCCATTGCATGACATATTTGGCCTCTGGGTGCAATCATACATCACTGGAGCTCTCTCAATGGGGTCCTGTCTCAGGGGTCTCCTAAGGGCAGGGCAGCTTCCACCTGAAAGAAAAGTCATCCGCATGAGTTGTCGGCAGGTGGCCCAGCTAAGGAGAAAAGCCACTGCAAATATTCCATCCCATTTTTTAAAAATTGTAGGAAGGGAAGAAAGAGTCCTCCCTTACCTGCAATAGAGAAATCTGGATATTTTGGCAATAGCCCTTCGTGCTGCAAAACTTTTGAAGAAGGAGCCAGAGGTGGTGTGGAGTTGAGTTCATATATTCTAAAATAAGAACAGAAGTCATCAAGTTGCTCCTTTTATTAAAGAATAAATGCAATATATGCAGGTCGTGTATAAACATGCTATGTTCATTTCTAGTCCTTATAGTTTATCCTAAAGGTAAGGATCATCATATCCTTTTTACAGAAGAGAAAGCTGAGGCCACAGAAGCCCTCCCATGCAGTGCCATGGTATCCCCTGCCTTCTTGCTTCCTTAGCACCCTTGGGCCTCAGGCTGCTGCCAGGTGGCCCCGTGGGTTTTTACTCCCAATTTCTCCCTGCCAGCCAGCAAAGACCCCAAGTAGGGATGCTGGGGCCTGCTGAGCACAGATGGGCAGTGGAGGGCAGCTGCCTACTTAAAGGCCCTGCAACTACAAATGAGGCATCTTCATAAGACAAACCACACACAGAAGCAGTCCTGCTGCTGGGATGGGGGCATCTGGTAAACCCCTGGCCTGGGTCTGCCCTTCTGCCTTGATCTTGTGCCCGGGGTTATTTCCTGAGCCAGACTCACTCCTCATATGGTTTTAGACGTGCTCTCTTGGCCCGCTCCACGATGTCCAGGAAGTCCTTGTAGCAGTTTCTGGCCATGACAGTGTACCTTGTAGCACAGCCAAATTCAGTGACCCTGGCTCTTGGGAGGTAGCCTGCCCAGCCAGGGATTGGGGGCTCCTGGAGTGGTTTCTTCACATATTTGCATTCTGTAAAAGACACCAGGCTTCCTGAAGGCTTTGGAAAGCCACATAGTGGGGAGTTAGCTGGCACCCCAACAGTTAACCCAGGGTGAGCCCCAGTCATATAGGTGTGCTAAGGGCAACCACCACTGGTTGGGTGATTCAGTGTGCGAGGCACGTTGGTAAGAGCTTTACAAATAGTATCTAATTTAATTCTCTCACAGACTCTAAGAGGTTAGAACCATTATTACCTCCACCATATGGTGGAGGAGACTGAGACCTTAAAGAGGTTGAGAGCCTTGGCCAAGGTCACATAGCCAGGAAGTGATGAAACACAGAATCAAACCTGGCTCTGTCTTGCTCTTAAACAGATCCTTGCTTCTGTCTCAGGCTAATCAAAAAGCTTCAGATATCCCTCTGTGACTGTGCACATTAGGAAGAGAATCAAGAGAAGCATCCAAGTTAGGAGAAAACACATCAGCCTCAGCACCAGGGACCAGCCTTCAGGACTGACTCTGGCTGGCTGGGTGACCTTGGGCAGGCTTCACTGTCCCAACTGCCTCCTCCACTTGCTAAGAGCTGGAAGGCACCCTTGGGAGCATGTAGTCCATCCTTCCCTGCCCTAGATGAAGAAACTGGAACCCAGAGAGAGGAAATGAGCTGCCCAAGATCACACAGCCAGAATTCACAGAGTTAAGCTAAATCCCAAACTCTTAGGCAGATATTCCTTGTCATGCTTGGAAAATTTAAAACACAGCAAACATGTCAATTATCACGTATTCTTGAAAAGTCCTCAAACAATTATAAATAAAGTCACAATAATAAAGTCAATCAAGCCATTAATTTTCTTGTAGGACTTTAGACCTTAAAAATAATATAGGTCAACTCATTGTTATAATTCTTATGATTCCTTGTCATTGGTTGTTGTTGTTCAGTATGAAGCCCCTTCCCACCAAACTAGTACCTGGAAGAGCTGAACTCAAAGCCAGGTCTGACCTCAGAGCTCATGCACTGACCTCTGCCAAGAGACACCACCTCTCGAAGCCTCACTTCTCCTATCTCTGAGATGGGAATAAGTCTGGGCCACATAGGACTATTAGAATAGTTAGTAAAATTAGGGTGCCCAGCACAGAGAAAGCAAATAAAACATGGTATCTACCGATCTAGAAGCTGAGGCCTGAAAATCTGTGACTTGCCGAGGGTCTCTTAGCTCTTAGGCTAGCATCCTCTTCCCTGACCAGGACTATGACCCTCTCCCCTAGAAATGCATCTGTGTCATTTAAAGAAACTGAGCGTTTCCCTTTTGCACTGACTCCTGGGGATTTGGAACTGTGCTGGATTCTGTGTGCTCTGTGGCAGCTCAGCTGGCCTGTGAGGATCTGCACTTGGGACTCGAGGTGAGGGAAGATGATTTCAGGGTGTTGGTACCCAGAGTCATGGGGTGGTACTGCCGGTAGTACTGGTGCAGCGCCCGCAGGACCGTCTCCTCGGAGCTGACGGGCTTCAGTTTCGGGGCAGTAGCCACTGTGCAGCGAAACTCCTCCAGCTGGTCTTTGTAGCGTTGTGTGCTCTCCTGGAAGGTTTTCAGACAGTGGTTCATGTCATCCTCATTGGAGGTTCCCTGGCAGCTGAGGAATGGCACAAAGCCTGCAAGAGCCGATAGAGTCACAGCATTCAGCAAGGCAGCCCAACAAGGAATTCAGAGCAGTCCAAGCTCCCCAGAATTTCAACCCATCACTTGGCATTTCTTGCACAGCCAACAACACTGCATTTTACCAAAGGCCATTAATGCAAACAGTGCTGTTGTTTCCACTGGGGCTGGGCCCTCCCAGAGCCACAAAAAATGACCTTGAAGCTGGGAAGGGAAGGCCTGTTTCAACAAAAACGATGACAGTAATATTCTTTGATAGCAAAGCCTCTGATGTCAGCCTGAACATAAAATGGGGAAAGCACTTAATGGGCCAAAATGATAGTCTGAGGAGTAATTGAAATTATTCATCTTTTTAGAGAGAAAGCTTATTTTCCTCGACACTTCCCAAATGCAATTTGGGATCTTTCTTGCCGGACCATCGGGAAATTGCAGGCTTATTAAAAGCAGAGACCTATCACACAAAAAGTAAATTCATTATCTACAAGACCCACCCCTAAACAATTTTTCACCATTTCCCACCAAATAACATATAATCATTACAATTAGTATGGGTAAAACACAACTATTTATTTAAACTGGATGCTGAATCCTAAGTACTATAATATTGTCACAATAAGGCCATTTTTTAAAAGAACAAATGGGGAAAACTGGTTAAGAACTTGGTTTTAACCTGCAAAATATATAAATAAATCTCTCTCAAGATTGAAGCCCAACATTTTGACCTTTGTCCCCAGGAAACAAAGCCTGGCTTCAGAGATGAAAGCAAAACCCTTACTCCCTGAGCTCTTCTCTGGAAGAATGTAATAACTAGACTGCTCTTGACAGTGCTGGACAGTCTTCTTTTAGGGGATGCAGAAAGGAATGGGACCTTAAGAACAACTTTTGTGGGAGACTTGAGAAAACCCACCTTGGAAGGACAGGCCCCCAGATGATGTCTATGCTCTTTGCATCGTGTCTGTTCTGGTCTAAATTCATTCAACAAGCATTAAGTGTTTTCCGCATTCCAGGCCGAGTCCTGGAAGATTTGGCCTAAGTTCTGTCTCTCCATTTATCAGAACCCAGCTCTCAAACTGCTCTTTTCCTCAATGGAGTGCTCTCAATGCTTGTCTTAAAGCTAGAGCACCTATTACCGGCCCAGTCAGCTGAACAGACGTGGATGTTGGTCAAGGCAGGGACAAGACAGGACCAGAACTCCTCTGCAGGGTGTGTTCACACTTACCACTGTAGCCTGCTGTGATTGGCAGGTTTCTCATGAAGGTCTTAGAAGACTCCATGATTTCTCTTTCTGTTAATGAAGAGGGAATGAAATGGTCTCATCAAAAGTCCTGATTCAAGAACTTACTGCACATGTATGTGAGTCTTTGGGAGTAGAAGAATAACCTTTTCAGGGGCTGAGACTTAGCGGTATCTTACCCAAAACCAGTGGATATAACTGGCTTCAGTTATCAACCAATGGCCTAGTACATTGCCTTTTACATTAACTTAGATAACAGGTGTGCACATCACCATCCACCAGTGTCTCCCCTCCCTGGAGGTCCCCTTCCCTCCATCCATCCAAACTTCCATTCTTCCATCCATTCACTTGTCCAATAGTCATGAACTATACACATACTGTGGCCATAAACTGTAACAGAGTTGAGAATATAAAACTGAGCAAGACCCAGAGGCCCCTGTGTAAGGCTCACGAGTCTTGGGGGAAGGGAAAGATGAGGAACCCACACCCTCATAGTTCCTTCTTATCCAGGTGAAATCAGACTGCAGGGGTGAATTATTTCAGCCCCCACTATCACCCTTGAAACATCTTGCAGTGTCTGGGGATTTTTTTGGTTGTCACAACTGGGGGATGGAATGACCAGGACGATGCTAAAACTAAGCACCCTGTAATGCACAGGAGGGCACTCCACAACAAAGAGTTAGAGTCAGTCCTGGCTTGAAGGGATTAAGAAGTTCCAAAAGGGCTGACGCGAAGTCTAAGGTAGGTGAGCAGAGGGTTGGGTGGTGGGGGGGTTGTCCATTGCAGCATCAGTATATGTGAATGCTGCCTCTGGAGCAAGACTCCTTCCCTCTTGGGCAGCACTGAAAGTCCCCCCAAATGGGCAAGGCCTTGCCAAGTCCTACCCTGCCAAGCTGGCTCATTTCTTTAAAGTGATTCCCTGGAGACCAGGACAAAGGGATTCAGGGTGAAGGGGAAGGACACAGTCATGGGTTGGTGAGCCACAATGGGAATTGCTAAGACAGTTCGGCTCCCACAAGGCTGAGAGCAGTGAGGACTGGATCACATCTAGGTGAGTCTAAGCCCTGGCAGCGCGGGTCCGGCTTCTGAGAAGAGGGGCTGGTCCTGGAGACAGACAGAACTGGGTGTGAATCTTTGTCCCATGCATACCACCCACCTGCTTACCAAGAATTGTTCTAGAAGCTTTACATGTGTAAAACTGTTTAATCCCCTCAACAGCTCCATGACATGTGGGGGGGGGGTTGCAAAAAAACTGGAATTTACTTATTTTAAACTGTGTATATATTCTGACATATTTCAACTTCAGTCACCTTCAAAATACTCACTGTTTGATGCAATACACCTATATGATGCTTTTTCCACTGGTCAAAACAATTTTTGAAAAAAACACATCAATTTTTCTGCCATTTTTTGTTTCACCTCTTCCCATCGGTAAAATGTCTCCCTTTGAGGATTTTTCCATCCAGGGAAACAAAAAGAAAGTCACTAGGGGCGAGATTGTGCAAACAGGGAGGGTGGGGCATGGGAGTCACGCCATTATTGGTCAAAAACTGTTGAACACAGCGTGGTGTGGGCAGGTGCACTTGTAAATCACCCACCACGGAATGGGTAGATGGGACGAATCTTCAAGAAAAAAAATTCACTGAATCCTAATACAGCTTCTCACAACAATGCTAGCTGATACACTGATGCTGATGGGTTCCCAGAGCACTTATCTAGCAGGGGAAGCCTGTACTACAGGAGACCCAACACTCCCCCCTAAAATAATTCCGGGTTTCTTGGTTTCTTATACATGAGGATTAAAAAGACAACATTTAAAGAACACTGGCTATGCCCACATGACTGAAGCAGAGCTGCATTTCTGTTTAATCTCCACAGTTTCCCCAAGAATTAGTTCCTGTTAGTATCCTCATTTTATAGAGGAGAAAAATAGGGCGCAGAGAGGTTAAGTAACTTGTCTAAGGGTTGTAGAGTGAAAAGGGTGTGAATGGATGACCTCTCAACAAACTCTCAGGAGTAGGATATGTTGCCCAAAAGCATCTGCTGAGGCGGGACCCCACCCTGCGGCTTGCCCGGAGGAGGCAGGCAGGGAGAAGCATGGAGAGGAGGAGTCCTGACAGGGGACGCTGGGAGAGAGCCAGAAAGGATGGCAAGCCCCCTCCCAGCCACCCTCTCACCATCCCACCTGTGGCGCTCACCTTAGTGGATCAGGATCTTGCCTGGTGGGGCTTCCTGCCCACCCCAGCCTCTGCCTGGGCCTCCCAGCCCCTTGGCCTCAGGCTAGGCCTTTGTGCGCTCACGAGGCGGTGGAGGGAGGGTAGCCATCCCACCAGCCTGCCCCTCCCCCTTTCTCGGAGGGCTGGGGGGGGCGGGGAGGCCGGTGAACAGAGTGAATCTGGGTGCACTTCCCTCAGCACCTGGGTCAGCCTGGGTCCGACACTCTCCTCCGCACTTGCCTCCCCCAGTGGGGAGGCAGTGGCACGTGTGCAGCTCCGGGTCACTGCCGCCATTTTTTCGGCGTGGAGACCGAGGCTACCTGGATCTGGGTTGGGCCTGGAGGTCCGCTGAGGGAAGCGGGTGGGCGGGAACAAGCCCCCTCCCTGTGCTAGCTGTGGAGTGTGGAGTGGAGGTGTGCGGGCCGGAGCTGTTTGAAAGGCAGGGGGAGGAGGTGCGGGGTTTCTGCATATGGGCCCTCCCCTCGGCCTAACAACACCCCCGTCCTCTCTTTCTGCCTCCTGTCAGGGAAGCCTGGATTTTCAAGTGGCCGGGACAGGTTAAGGGGGCAGAGAAGAGGCAGTGCAGCGCCAGGAAGGGATGCCCGGGGACGGTGAGTGTCCTTCTTTCTAACCTTCTTGTTTTATGGGAACCAAGGGGGGCCAGCCTTCATCTCATTGGATTGAAACCCAAGATGTTCACTGTATGACTCAGATAGAAGGGTCCCGGATGGTTTTACAGACAGCTAGCCCTGCTGCTCCCTTTACAGCAAGACATCGAAGCAGGATGCCTTGTGGCACTACTTTCCAGTACACTTTGTTGTTTGTTTACTACAGCTTCCAGCCTTCCCTACCTCTGCTTCCCTGGAAATTAAACTTCAGATGAAGGTTAGTGGAGCCAGCCACCATTTACACCTCTCTTAGTGTCCTGGGACCCCACCAAAGGTCTCCTGGAAGCTTCTAGAGACTACTCTGGAGAGTGTGGGGGGTGGACACAACCAGTTTAACGTGCCTGCTGGAATGCCCAGGGGCAAACATCGGTCCCAGGCCTTCTGCATGTCTTGAATGACTTTCATCTGAGTACAGTGGAATTGTCAGTAGCCACCCTTCTTATCTGCTTTCTCTCTAGCTAGACTTGCATTAATGATGCAAGCTTGGAGGACATAGGGGCTCTGTGGACATCCATGGAGCCTTGGTGCCAAGCAAACAAAGGGACTAGTCTTGCTGGAATAACTCAATAAAGCTTACACTACCCCCAGAAAGGACCTGAAAATCAATCTCTACTTGAGATGGAGTGGAGGGGGAGGTCAGTAATGATCTGTCTATAATTCTGTTTACAAACCCAGAATAGGGAGAAAATAAAAAGTTCTGGGCCACATGAGATCCAGAATTTTGTTTTATTAGACATCTGTGAAGACAAGAGAGTTTGCAGACACAATCCTGTCAAGTTGTGAACTGCTGCAAAGTTCTGTGAAGTTTGAGTTTATCTTGTAGTGAATAAGACCCCAACAGCTGATATTTTAGAATATTGTTCCATATTTCAAGCAGATGAAAGGTGTGACATAATGACCGATGTTTATACTAGTCATCCACTTAAGCCATTTCCCAGCAAACATATGCAGCTTAATCACAGCTATTACATCTCTACAATGTGAAGTTCGATCTTCGACTAATAATGCATTTTGACTCCTGTTTATATTGGTGCATGCGATTCTTTGCTACCCTGGCAATTAACCAGACCTGGACTCTAAAAGCTAAACTTGTTCTAAATAACATTCTAAAGGTAGGGCAGCCTCTATCATCTGAACTCATCTTAGCCATCACATTGCAAAAACATTTGTATGGCTCCTCCTCTTTCCTATCCTGTCTGTAACTTGTCTGTCATTCAGCATTTAATGCCTGCTGTGTACAGAAAGTGCAGTTTCAAAGGAAATTCTTGATGGTTCTGCTTCCAAGAATCATCAATATCAGATAACATGCCAGGGACAATTGAGTAATGGGTCAAGACAATGGGCCTTCTTGATACTTTCTGAGATTAGAATATGTGTCCAAGTGTACTTATCCAGTGCTCTTATTTTAGAATATTTCAGTGGGGGTAGAGGCAGGGAGGGATGGAATTGAAGGTTTCATTCAAGGAGTCTGACTACTGGGGCTGCATCTCTGTGACCAGAAGAAAGTCCAGTCAATTTATCACCCTCTTCATCATCCATTTGCCAACATTACAGATTTCTATCAGCTCATTTAAGAGAAATAGTTAGAAAGGAGACATCATTAATGCAAGGCAAGAAAGGTTTTACATTAACCCAAAAAAAAAAAAAAAAAAAAGAGATGCTTCATCATATTCCATTTACACTTAACCCAGTAGAAAAGCTGATCCCTTCCTTTGACCCTGGCATACTGAAAACATCACACACAGCAGACCACACTTAGCCTCAGGGTGATTGCTTTGCCTCAGAAGAGGTTGATGACCCCTCAGGATGAGAGGTTTCTTAGGCTGTTCTGCACAGTCACATTGTTTACAGAACCAGAATTGCTCAGCTCTCAAAGTCTGTACAAGAATGCAGGCTCCTCTAAATGTAATCTGTGAATCTTTGGGAAGGATGTGCACGTAGAAGGGTCTATTGAAGCTCTTGATCCAGGGGGATCAGGTGTTCAGAGAATTCCGACCCCAGGTACCTCTGTCTATTGCTCAGTCTTGCATACATGGTCCAGAGCTTGGCATCAGCACAAATTGATGATTAGTGAGCACAATTTAAAAGGAAACTGGAAAATCAAGGGCAGCAATATCAACAACAAAAACTAAAGAGCATTTTCTCTCTTTTTTAAACAAGAAAAGCGTGTTGTAGAAATAAAGATTCTGTACAACATTCTAATATTATATGTACATAAAATTATATTACTCATAACTACTTTGAAAAGTCTTATTTGTGGAATATGGCTGGCAACCCCAAAGAAAGACCCATACTGTTTAGCTTTTGAAGCAGAACAGGTAGCAAGAGAACACTAGCAAACACACCTTTGTGCCCGGATATGAAATCCCGCTACTAAGTTATGTGACTAGCATTCTCTAGTTCTGTGGTTTGTTCATGTTTCACATTCTAGTAAGAAATTCTGCAGCAGGCGATATGAAAAAGAAGACACGTTAATATGAAATGTGAAATGCTATTGAAAATCTGCATATTGGCTATGATAATGGGTCTGTGAATCCAACTCACACTGGAAGTTCATTCGCTCATTCACTATTCATTCATTATGCATGCCTCCAGTGATTTCATGAATTCCAGCAGGTGGAAAAGACAGCTTTGAACAGATCAGATGGGCTGTGAGTCAGTCTTGATTCTTTTTCCTCATTAGGCTTCTGAATGTTAGAGAAAACAGTCTTTGTACAAGGGAGAACGGGGAAGGGGAGAATGCAGACCCTCCAGTTGGTTCCTCAGGCAGCCCTGTTCTTCGGGTTCCTTTTTGGCAATGTTTTTCCTCCCTGGGTGGGTTAAAACTGCCTCCCCAAGGGGAGTGGAGCCCCAGCTCCACACACCAAGAGGACACAGTGTGGAATCACCTTCACGTGTAAGCCTTCTTCCTAAAGGGACCCTAAGGGGAAGACCGCAGGGGGCGGTTCGTGGTCAACAAAACCTAAAGTTAGAACTTCCTAAATTTCAGTTGAACCATAAACACCTATTGTATACACTAAAAATGCAAATTGGGGTCACTCCTCCAAGAGTCAACTTCAGTGAAAAAGGGAACCTGTTTTTAACACACACCCAGGCAATTCTGAGCCACAGACCTTCCTTGAAGAAAACTGGCTTAATTCACCAAGTGTAGATTACAAATTATTTTTAAACAGACTTAAAAACTAAAATTTTAATTAACCATTTCATAGAGCAGATTCTCTTCCCATATTTCACAATGTACTCCTTTCAAAACAAGGGAATAAATGGCCAGAATTCTTACAGGGATGAAGGTGAGCAGGAAGAAGTGGATTAATTTAAAATCTCTCTGCTTTTCAAGATGAGGGGCTCTTCCAGGCTTGGTGATGTGAACAAGACAAATTGCAACCTCATTTTCACACATAATTCCTAGAAGATTAACTAGAATTACCCATGAACTGAGAAATCAGGACTTGGCATTCTGGGAATTATATCACAGAATACAATTTGCCATGTGTCAGTAACTCTTTAATATCCATTTCCGTCAAAGCAAGTTTTCACCTGCTGAAAAGTTGAGGCACCTTTCATGCTCATACAAATCCTAATGGATCAGCCAAGCCTACGATTTTTCTTCCTGGAACCTCATCATTTAAATTATATGGGAACCTAAAAGAGTGCCCAGTGTAGGCAGTCTTCTATGATCAGCTAAAAACATTCCAAGTTCCCACTGAATCACCACTTTGAATCACATGATGAAATGAAAAGAAATTAACGGCAGATGGGTGACATTTTATATTGACTGCCATCCAAAAAATTTTAAAAGAAGAGTCTCAGCTGAAGATCTGCTCATGGCTCAAAGATCTCATTTTAAATCTAGAAAGATAGCAATAGGGCATCCTAAATTCTGTTTAATGGAGTTCTGTTCAAAGCAAGCTCAACCACTGCTGCAGAAATGTACTGATCCCCTTGTCGGTGGCCGTGTCACCACTTTTGTACCTATGAAAACTAGCTGTTCTCCTAGGATCCTTTAATTTCCTATGCCCAAATCGTAATCTTAATTTCTGATAATTTTTCTGACTCCAGTGTGCCCTCAAAAATCTCCAACTATTTCTAGCCCTGGTTGTTGTCATTTTCCCTGCTGAAATTCAAGTGGGCAATGGTGAGGGTCAAGGTCAGGGGAAAAAGGTTGAGGTCAGCAGATGCAGATAAGTTGCGTCCAAGGGGACAGGTGATGGGGAAGGACGGTTAGTAATTTAGGAAGTCGATCCCAACTTTGACACTCTTCGAGGTGGCTATATCAACAGCTGTGGCTTTGATCTCAGTGTCCCCGAACTGCATAAGGGTCTGGATCTCCCTACGGGCGGGCACCGCTGTGCCGCTGGTCCCTGTGAGATCCAGGCGGAGTGTGCCACACTTCTTCACCCCAGGGTCGGTGATGAAGCTGACGTCATCATGCTCAGAGCTGTAGATGTTGATGACAATGACCAGCTGGGAGGGTTTGGCCGGGGTGTAGCTACGCTTGACCAGCTCACCCAAGGCCACAGACTGGTCAGCAGAGATGAACTTGTCGAAGACGTCAGTGCACCAGCGAGTGCCATCCTTCACCAGCAGCTTCTCAGGTGGGTGCTTGCCCTCTACATAGCGGTTCAGCACACCCACCCCGTAGGTGAGCGGTGACCGACGCACCTTGATGACTGCGGGGTCCAGGCCAAAGAGGACTGCGCCCTTGAGGATGGTAAGGCCTACGTCCTGGGGGATGATGATCCGGCACTTGTCCCCAAAGGCAGCCTGCACTGCCTGCTGCAGGAGGGGAGCCTCAGCAAAGCCACCCACTAGGAAAAGGAACTTGACAGTGGACACCTCGGGCTTCTGGAACAGGTCCCCTGAAAGGGAAGAGGCAGAGAGAATGCCCTGTCACCAAAAGCCAGCGAGCAAGGGGAGAACTAAGCTGCCTGTGTCTGGGGATAAATGGACAAAACTTCTTGGGCTAGGGGAAGGCAGGCTGACTCTGAACTTGAGCAGAATTTCATAGAACAGGTCCTTTAAAGAAAGGGAGTCTGCACACCAGTATGTTCAAGAATAAAACCAGAGCTTCTGCTAAGCAGAAACCCATTTTAACATAAATGGTGATGCTTTTAAGTAGAATGTATTATGCACAAATGAAGCTCTCCAAACCTATGGTTCTGTTGAGTAAGCCATTCCCTGATTTTCATAAAAACCCCATCCTACCCTAGGGGTTCTGACTTGGTAGGTGGGAGGTGGGGTGGGAAGTTGATGGGGAGGACTTGGAGTCTGTTGTGTGTCCCCAGGTGAGTGCCACCAACATAGGGTAACTGCATGGCCAGGTTCTCTTTACCCTCTTTCAGGAGAACTTCCTTTGGTTTACACAACAGTTTGTTCTCCCCTAGCAGGGTGAGGAGTCCTAATTTGTCCCAGTAAATCAAAGACTAGGCATTTCCCAGGGCCTATCACTCTCAGGTAATGTGGCTTGAAGCTTCCAGCTCTCTGGCTTTTGAGACCAAACCAAAAGCCCAGGTGAGACAGGCTCTCAACAGCTTTGCAGTACATGAGGAAAGAGCTCTGGAGCCTGTGCCCAGCAACTTCCCTTCAATATACCCAAGCCCTGCCTACTCACAGCTGGGGAGCCCTGGCCTGTGGCTCCTGGGCCCGGTTTCCCTGCCAACCTGACTCCACATGCACTGATTTGTGATGCTGGAAAAGTCAGTCACCATTCTCAGATCCGCCTCACTGAGGTCTAAGCCCTGGCTGATACTTACGAAGATGCTCGATGATGCTGTCAATGGTTGGCTTAAAAAGGGCATTCATGGCATCTGGACTCATCCTCAGCATCCCCTGTGAAGACCACTTCACAAAATCCACACTGCAGGAACATGGCACAGAGAGGAACAAGCAATGAGAATCTACACAATAGCCAGAGCTTATCTGCACAGACAGGCACCCTGACAGAACATCTATTACATCTCAGGGGGCAGAAAGGGGTTTGAAAGTCAAAAGCACCCTTGGAACTCCCCTGAACTGCCAGGACCTGGATGCTTAGAAGCTCAAAAGCTAAGAAATAACCTCGCTGTATCTAGTGTTTGACTGTGACCAACCTTCTCCTGGGCTAGAGGAGGCCAAAGCCCAGTGCAAGAGACAAGGAGATAAATAAAGGGCACTCTCTCTCTTGGAAGACCACTCGTTGAATTCAACAACAGTTGGATTAAAACATGTTAAAGGCTCACATGATGCATTTATTATGCTGCTACACAAGGTTACAAATTTGTGCTCAGGTGCATGTCCTCAGCCCTCCAGGTGCCTGTCACATGGCAGGGATAGGCCTGATCCTACTGGATGGCCCTTATGGTGTCTCTGTCAAAGAGGTAGCTTGTCCAGAAGTGGTGGTGTGAAGCAGAAAGAGTCCTAGACGAAGAACTGGGATTGGGGGACTCCAGCCTGGCCACCACCACGGAGGAGATCTGGGACTTTGAGCCAGTTGGTTTCCATTTTCTCTGAGCCTAGGCAGTCAGATCTTCATATCTAAAGATCAAGGATAAGAGCACTTGCCTTACCTCTCTTAACAGTGGTTGTTGTAAAGATCAAGTTAAATGCCAGTCTGTGGAATTTTTTGGAAACTTTCTGGCACTAAACTAAAGCAAGGGGTTTATTCTCCAAACCCACAGTGTGTGTTCCACCTGTTCTAAAGTTTGAAGGAGCCAAGTAAATGGAACCTCTGTCCCGGACCCAAAGCATACACCCGTTGCTTCCCAGACACATGTTCTAGATGCTGCCAGGTCTCCCAGACCAGGAATTCTTTCCATGCAATAGGCCAAAGGACAACATGCTGTGTGGTATAGAGTGACCCATGGCTTGCTATGGACAGTTTCCTTAGTGGGAAGGTTAATTTGTGGCTCTCCCTGCTTGTTGTTGGTATATAGGAATGCAACTGTCTTTTGCACATTTATTTTGTACACTGAGACCTTGCCAAAGTCCTTTATCAGTGCAAGTAGGTTTTTGACAGATGCTCTTGGATTTTCAAGGTATAGGATCATATCATCAGCAAAGAGGGATAACTTGTCTTTCTCTTTTCCTATTTGGATACCCCGAATTTCCTTCTCTTGTCTAATTGCCCGAGCTAGGACTTCCAACACAATGTTGAACAAGAGGGGTGAGAATGGGCAGCCTGGTCTTGTTCCAGTTTACAGGGGAAATGTTTCCAGCTTCTGTTCATTTAGCAATATGTTGGCTGTGGGTTTATCGTAGATGGCACTTACTATTTTGAGGTATGTTCCTTCTATACCTAGGTGTTTGAGGGTTTTTATCAAGAAGGGATGCTGGCTTTTATTAAAAGCTTTTTCTGCATCTAATGAAATAATCATGTGGTTCTTGTTTTTACATCTGTTGATGTATTTAATGACATTTATGGTCTTGTGAATGTTGAACCAGCCCTGCATCTTGGGGATGAAGCCTACTTGGTCGTGGTGGATGATTTTTTGAGATGTGTTTTGGATCTGATTTGCTAGAATCTTGTTGAGGATTTTTGCATCTATGTTCCTAAGGGATATTGGCCTGTAGTTCTCTTTTATTGTTGGATCTTTACCCAGTTTGGGTATCAGTTTGGCCACCCCTAATAAATTGATGGACCTAGGCAACAGTCAACAATGAACATCACAAAAGGAGAGATAAGCAGACATCATATGTCCCCTGATACCGTGCAATCAGAAAGACCATCATCCCTGAAGCAGACCTGCCAAAAATTCCAACTTGAATCTGATTAAACCCCTAAGTCAATCTGTCAGTTTTCAAAAAACAAAAATACCAGGGGACAGAACATGCTATGTAACACTATGGGCATGAAGTGAGCAAAAACTAGACAGTAGGAGACTCTATAAGAAAAGCCACCAGTTTTATCATCTAATAATTTGTGAAGGAAAAACCAGGGGGGAACCTATATATTAAGTGGAACTTAGAAGCATAAAATACTTGCTGTGTAAAGACTCATTGAACACTGGCGCAAACTGAAACCATTTATGAGACAATTGGAAAAATATAAATGTTAACTAGATACTTGATATTGAAAAAGTTATTAATTTTTAAGTGTGATAATGGTATTTTGGTTATGATTTAACATGTATATCCTATAGAACTACATACTGACATATGTATGGATTAAATGATAATCTATCAGATTTGCTTTAAAATAATTAAGGGATTCAGACTGGCCAGGAACTGACAATTGTTGAAGTTGGATGATGGGGTATTTTACCTAGTAAATGTTTGAAATATTCCATTATAAGAAGGTTATTAGAAAAAGGTGATTATGGAAGGTAGTAGATATGTAAATTTGTCTTCCTATAATAATCGTTTCACTATGAATATCAAAAAATACAAGGTTACTAGAAATCTATGATTTTTATCTATTATTTTTAAAATTCAGCATCTTCCAAATGCGTTCATTTTGCAACAAGCTGAGACACAAACACTCAGAGTGGCAGGAAACCTAGACTCCCATGGGATTCAATCAACAAATATTTACTGAGCACCTACTGTGTACCAGGTTCTCTTCTAGACACTAGGAATACAGCATAACTCAATTTCCTGGCTTTCATAAAGTTGATACTTTTTTGGTGAATACTAATTAACACATAGATAATACTTTCCAGGTCCCAGGCATTGTGCTAAGCACCTAACCTACATGAATTAATTTCATTCTAACCACAGCCATAAGAGGTAAGTGGAATTATTATTCTAAGATTCCACATGAAAAAACAGGGATAGAGAAGTTTGTTCCTTGCCCAAGGCCGCACAACGAGTGTGTAGGATTAGAACACAGGGTCCACACCTCCTTTCTCTCTCCCATCAACACAATCCACTCCTAGAATGTTCTGGGCCAAAGGTAAAGCCAACTTACTTGCTTTTCCTCAAGGCATGCTCCACGCTGTGCCCACGAAACTTCTTGTAGTAGTCAATGAAGGAGAAGGGCAGGGTGATGTTCAGTGGGTTAGTTCGATCTGGGGCAGCCGCCCTTTTGCGAGACTCAAATGCAATCATTAAGTCAACCCAGGCAGCTGGACGTTTGATTTTGAATTGTTCGATAAAATCCTCTCCAAATATTTTACACAGAAGTTTTTCAAATTCATAATCTACTCCCAAGGATCCATAGGGTCCACCTGAGTTGAGAACAAAAGGGAGCCCACGATGTGAACTGTTAGAAACTGAATCCAAGCTCTGGGAGAAAAAAGGCCTACCTATGACCCATTTAGCATGCCGACTACAGCTGTAAGTTTTTTGTTACACTCTAAAACCCTTAGCAGCTTCTCATTCCATGTAGAACATTTTTTTTCCTACAAAAATCTCTTGTCAACAATCTTTTAAAATAAAATCAATATTTTTATCTAAATAGGAGTATCATAGTATTCCTCAAGAAATCTAAGGGTGGTGTCTCAAAATCAGCAGACCTCATCCAGTCCCTGTGAGACCTACTAATTATTCACTATCCTTCCTCTCCACAGTCCCCCAAAGGGAAAGAGCATGTTCTTGGTGTGGCAATCCGGACCCAAGACAAAGTATTCTGATGGCCCAGGAAGCCGACTTTAGCACTAAGTCAGAGGCAGCATCAAGTTACTATGGCATGACATCCTTCCACAACTTTCAGAAACAAACTTCCTTGGCCAGAGTCTGAAACAAGCTCACTCTATGCCAAAACCCAAGTTGTGATGGCTTGTGCTTTAAAGAATGTTTAATTGCATTTTGCTTTCCAATTTCAAACAGACATTAGTATCCTCTACCGCCTACAATACCACATGCTAGTGGCATGGAAAGAATGAAACTGAGAGATCCAAAACAAGTAAAACAGAACTGTCTGAAAATGGCTCAGGCATGAGAAAATTAGCCACGCAGAGGCTCACCTGTTGCTTTATACAATTCTTTAAGATGTCCCTCTGGTAACCGTATCTGATGGACTGTCAGGTCTACGGTGCCACCGCCACTGTCCACAACCACATACTTGTCACCTGGCACAGAAACAGCTGTCTTTTACAAGCACTACTGGTCAACCCCATCTGAAACAAACTGGTGGGGGGTAACTAGGTATACCCAGCCTGGCACTATCGATTCTCATTAGTACAATAGTTTTGCTAATTAGCAGCACCAGGAGTTACTCATGTCTAAAGAGAATGCAATCATGGCTGCCCTGTGATGCATGGATAATGGTGTAAACCCAGGTGAGTGGACTTTAAGATTCACACAGTGCTGCATACCTGGCACATACTGGTGGGCAACTTCCTGCCATGCAAATAGCACCCCCCAAATCATCTGTTGCTTAACACAAGACTTACTCTGGAACTGGTCAGCTCCAATTCCTACCTTTCTTTTGAAGAGTCGGCATCATTTTTCAACATGCAAAGTTACAGCTCCCAAAAGAGCTCTCCCTGCATGAGTGGTCTTTAAAACCCACTGAGTTTGAACATTTTCCAAAAGTGCAAAAGGGACAAATGGGAATGCATTTTTGCCAGAGACACACAAAGAACCAGCAAGAGCAAAGGACATTGAAGGACGCTACCTTCCTCCAGCTCGGACCAGATTTCTCCTATGACATTCTCCACCAAAAATGTCCGACTCTGCCGATTACGCCGTATGTGTTCCTTAGCTAGTGGCCGACAGAAAGAAAATGACGACGGGTAAGACAGCATGAAAAAGCGGACAGTCATCTGCAGTTGCTGGAGGCAATAGCATGAGGAGATTTAGGGATGAAATGTTAGTGACATTTGACCAAAATGCGTAAATAAGTACAATCACAAAGCCAGCTCTTCCCAGAGAAAGTAGCTGTTTCCACCGGGCCTTCATCTGTTGGTCTGTGTGGCGGCTCTGACCTGTTCCAAATTGAAAAACCAGTCCCGATGAGATTCCCTTCTCCGGTGACATTTTTTGAGGAACAGGTGAATAAAATCCGCCAGTTTTCCGGGGAGGAAGCTCTCTGCCAAACAGCCAGCAGTTCACTCAGCTAAACAATTGCACTTCAAGGAACCTTGTGTGATACAAGGAATGTGGGACGTGTTTTCCTAATCTAGATTCTGGGTAAATGGATTGGGAGCCATTTCCCGACGCAGTTGAAGCCAATTTGCGCTTCAGCCACAAGGTGGCGCGACTGAACCCAAAAAAGCCCTTGCATGGCCTTTTTCATGAACACTGGGAGATAATCTCTGCTTGAGTCTATGGCTCCTGCCATGGCTTGGAGTGCTGAGCAACTGCGATCCCTGTGTGGCCCACAGGGCACACATCACTATCCTTCTGTGTAGATAAGGAAACCAGGTCGGGGGGACTAAGGGACTTGCATTCCCCAAAACTCCTGTCTTGCAACCTGAAACTAGCCCACACACCACAGACTCTCACACCTTTGAGATTTAACTATTTACAAGAAAGTTTGAAAAGCAGAATAACGGAATGTTTTGAGATGAGAAAAGTGCTCTGAAAGGGTACCTGAGAAGCGGCAAGGTACAGCCAAGGTGGGAATCGGCAAACCACTTAACCCTTCTGGGCCTCAGTTGCCTCACCCATACAATGAGGATAATAATAGTTGGCCCAAGTTCCCCATGGGCAGAGCAGGAACTGAATCTCCAATGTACCTTCAGTACCCAGAATGACAGCACATAGTAGGTGATCATGAAGACAGAGCCCCTGGGATAAGACCTGATGCTCTACAAATGATAACTCTGTGAACAATTGAAAGTAGCCCTCTGATGGTACAGACGGGGATTCTGCTATCTACTACTCTGCTGCCCCATTCCACAACTTCACCCTTTCCCAAGTTTTTTTTTTTAAGTCTCTAAGCTGGTGCTGCTGATTTTGAATTGTGTTGCAAACCCTCTGTTGCTGGTTATCCAGGAAAGCACCCATGACCCTCTAGCCTCTTTCAGCAAGGAACAGTGTTTACAAAACATCTTCTTCTCTGGGGATGAGAATGGCTCAGCCAGCTCCAAGTTCTTCAGGGCCTGGAATAGAGTAAGGAGGGAGGCTCCCCTGTTGAAGGGATTCCGGCAAGCCTGGGAGGGTTCTCCAAACTCAAGACCTCTCTCCTGTTCCCAGAACTGGCACCAGAACAGCTTGCTACAGACCTTGTAAAGGGCATTTCGTTTTCTCAGACCATCTAGATAACAAAATGGCATTCATAAAACACAGCCAAGCGAGGCTAATAAGACATGTAATGAGCTCTCAAAAAAATTAGCCCATTTTTCAGGCAAATTAAGCCCAAGACTGGGAAAAATGTATCCTTTACTGATCTCATTCAATCCTGCAGGAGTAAAATAATATTGATGGCAAATCCTGCAATGCTGGGGGCCATGCAACTACTCCATCTCTCCTCAGTGGTGTCCACTGGGCTCTGATCATAAAGGAGCACCTGAGTATCTCAAGTACTCCTGGTCAAGTGCTCTGCCAGGCTTGCCCCAGACAGAACCCCACTCCTGAGAGAGATGTTCTCTTTGCAAAGCAAGGCTCATACCAGACCCCTGCCTCACTGTCCCTCAGAAGGGCAGTAATCAACAATTTGAGTATTTCACAGTCCAAAAAGACCCTCTGAGCACACAGAGACAACATCCAATTCTACAAGCCACAGGACACAAACACAGAGAGGTATGGGGGTCGTATGATGCGTTAAGGGAAGGGAGATAAAAACTGAGCTCTCAAGGAAGGCAGTCACTCAAAAACAGATTCTGCCCCTAAAATGTTCGTGCTATACTTGCAAAAAGTTAAGGAAAAGTTACTCTAGAATTCTCTAATTCTGACATGAAATTTTGTTTATGAACAATTAAGAATCAGCATGTAAGAGATAAATTCAGTCATTCCTCTTTTTTACCATGAGAACAATGAAGATGGAAATGTCAATAAATATATCATCCTGGGTATTTAAAATGTTAAAGCATTTGATTTAGCAGGAAGGCTAACCTCAGCAGGCCTCAAGGAGGCCAAGCTTGGTAGAAAAGAGCAAATCAAGCCCTCAGGTTGAAAGGGAAGCCTGTTTCCATCCATTCCAGGTAACTCAGATCTCAAGTGCTAACACACAGCTGCTGCTGGGCTGAGGCAGCAGCCTGGTGTCAAGGGAGTCTTTTGTCAGTCTTGTGGCTGAGGGTCATAGACTCCTAAATCTTGGGATTGAAGTGCAAAGAGGCCACTGGCCTCTGGGCCAGGTTGCCCCTGGGAAGAGAAAGAAGAGAGGCCTGGAGGAATCACCAAGTATAGTCTGGGCAAGGATGTATATCTGCTCAGGGGGAGCTAGACCAGGTGCCTCAAGAGAGTGCAGAGATGGACTTTGGATGTAGGAACCAAAGAAATCTGGGAAAGAAGCTTGTCTAGGAGGGGAGGACAACTTGGCAACAGTCCTCACTGATGACTTCCCTCTCCTCCTTTTGGGTCTGGGACCTTCCGGGGGGTATGGGGCAGGTATGGGTAACAGATGATGTCTGCCCTTGAGGTCCTCATCCAGGAAGAGAGCAGAGAGCTCAGAGCTGAGGTGCCCGGAGCCACCCACAGCACCCCCACTCAGTGTTGTGCTCATGTTGGTACTTTGACCCTGGCCTAGGATTTCTACAAACCCTGTAGCCCTGAAGAGACCCACAGAGCCCTGGATGCCAGGGAAAACAGTTCTGGGGACCAAGACAGTGACCAACTTGCATGCAGGTAACTATTAAAGAGGAAAATCTCCTTAAAATATCTGCCCTGGGTCTCCCTAAGCAGGCGTTCCTTCTCACAACTAAATGAGCATCGCCTGGGTCAGGAAAAGCCAGCCCATTTGGTCTGTATTTTAAACTCTCAGTTAAGACACATACTGAATTATCACACATGAAGCAACTCCAATGAGTGAGTCAGCAATAAATCAACAGTCTTAATGGAGGAATTAATAAACAGGCAAATGGAATTAGATTAAGAGTCAGTTAATAGACAAGAAAGATTAAGAGTCTAGTAAAATGCAAGGCCAAGAACTCCTCTCAAGCTGCCCTCAGGTTCATGGTGAGAACCCCCTGCCCACAGGCACTTGGTAGTTGACGAACCTGGGTAACCACTGCTTGGTTTGTGGAGATCGTTGGTGGGACCAGATAGGGACACAGTACAGAGGTGCTTAAAGCCAACCTCCTACTGGAGTACCTTGATTCATTACAGCACTAAGTGCCTTTAAAATCATCGGAGGCAGAGAAACATCCAGGGGTCATGGGGGAAGAGAGCAGGAGGGGGAGAGAGAGAGCAGAGGTACCCTGTGTAAACCCAGCTCCTACTGTGTCACTGCCGCTGTACCCATTGATGGCTGCCATGCTGCTCAGCTCGATCATCTGGTGCAGCCGCAGCTTCCGGCAGTAGATGGAGGCTGCCTCAGGCTCCAAGGCAATGATGAGCTGCTCCGAGTTCTCAGGGGAGGCCAGACCTGCCTGGAAGACAGAAGCAGAGGCTGAGACCCAGGGCTCCTTGGGCAGACCCTCTCACAGGAGACCTCAGACTGAAATGCCCAAAGAAGGCACACTCATGCCTTGGAGACATTCCCTGCACAGTCCTCTGCGGAGCTTAACATTGGAATGCTGGGTGCGGGGCCCCAAGCCAGGTGCTCAAATGCCCCAGAGTGGCCAAAGAAAATGCACAAGCACTCTCAGGAAGTGCCAGGCTCTCTGGCCATGGGCCTCTTGCACTTGGGACTCACTTGGCCTGAACTAGAAGCACAGGAGGGGTCAGAGTGAATGTGGACTGTGAGGTGCAGATGGGGTTCAATGCTCAAGTGGTGGCAGGACAGAGTTGCAAAGACCCCAAAACTTGGAAAAACATCACAGAATGGAAGGCAGATGATCTGTTCCTGCTTAAATAGGTCACAGAGTCTGACTGAGTTGAAGCAAACCCTAATCTTTGGTGGCCTGGGAAACAAATGGGCCATCACTAGACCTCAGCTATGCAGACATTTGATTCTGCTGTATGGAAAGCCTATCTGTTACCTCCAGAACTCTAGGAGGGCTCCTGAGGTTTGCTTGCCTGGGGTGACAGATGAGCAAGTGGCTCCAGAAGGAAGCCCGTCCTGGAATCCCATGCGGTCTCTCATTTTCTTGAGTGTGATTGAAAGTCAGCTAGCAGGTATCTTAAGCAAAGCCTTCCCTTAATAGTTTTTATTATACATGCATGTCACATATAATAATAAATATTCCTTTAATAATCCAATCTCCAAGTTCCCATCTGTAGCCTCCATCTGCAAATGTTTGGGAGCTCCACTTGCAATAGGCAGAAATGCCTCTGCTCTGTGACATTTGATCTGTTCCAGACATAGGCCCTTGGGCCTGAAGAAGGGCCAGCCCAGGAGGCCCCAGGACCACCCTTCTGAGAATGCTGAGATAAATGAGCCTGGCTTGGCCTCTAACTAGGTCCCCACCACCTCCCATGGCCTTGAACTGGAACAGGAAGTCTCGCTTGCTTCTGGAAGCTTGTTCAGGTGCCCAGGATTTCCTTGGTTGCCAGCACCATGGAAAACAGAGGCACACTTCGCTCTTGCCACCACTGTGCCTACTTTTTTGCCTCTTCTTAGGGAATAATGGGATGCTGCCTTCATGCCCCATCCACTTGGGAGAAAGGCCCCCAGCTCTTTACCATACCCTTGAGGTTTAGTGGATTCTTCTCGTAGACAAGGTACAGAAGGTTTCCTGATGTCACAAAAAACTTCTTACCTGGGGAAGCCAGCCAGAGCATGGGCAGAGGGGCTTAGGAGGTCCACTTATTGGGCAAGGAGGAGAGGGGGGCATCAGGTTCGAATATTAGGAATGCAAAGGACCTTCAGGGCCTTTTGTCCAACTCCTTCACTTCCTCAGAAAGAAACCAAGGTCCAGAAAAGAGGGATTTCCTGGGATGTGAGACTTTTGGTGCCAAAGTCAGCATAGTCTTGCTCCAGGTACCCATCCTGAAAGTGATAAGGCTCAGGTCTCAAGCCTTGCAGCCCCAGCTCTCCTGTTCTTAGCAACTCCAGTTGCAGGGATGGTGTGGTGGCCAGTCCTGCCTCCTTAGACAAAATCCCTGGACCTCTAATATTTCCTTCTCAATTGGTTAAAAGTTACCATTCTTTTACCCATTTACTCTTCAATGGTATCAAATGACACATTGCCTGCATGCACTGTCAGAAGTTCTCTGTAACAACCTCACCCCAAATAAATCCAATTAGTTATGTTTTAATGAGATACTACCAGTAGGCAGGTGACTCAAAATCTTCCTTCTGTAAACACTGAATGCCTCACAAATGGTAGAACCAAATGAGAACCACACTCGTGCCCTGCTTCATCCACAGTGAACCCCCTTCCCCATGGCCTAGTACCCTCAGCTACAGCCAACCACATGGGCAGTGTCTATACCCAAAGACTGGAAAAGGCTGGGTCTTCCCTTAGTGACATGGGTCAACAGGCCACCAACTCCATGCATGACAAGATTTCCCAATGCTCGCTATTCCAGCTAGTAAAAGTCCCCCGCTTCCCAGCTTCACCCTCACAGGGTCACATTAGACATCCTCAGCACAAAAATGGCTGAAAGATCAAGTGCTCTGTGAAAGAGGACATGGGTCACACACATGCAGTGCCACCAGGAATGGTGAAGTCTCTGAGCCTTAATCCCGAGGGTTCCAGAAGAAGAAATCCAAAACAAGACCAAGAGGAGCCCCCTTCTAAAGGACAGATTTTGTGTTGATCTTCCCATCTTCATAGGTTTGTAGCACCAGGGACCTCACGGAAGAATAGAGGCTACAGAGCCAGCTTCCACAAAACCTGGCGAGGAAGAAGGAATGACTAGCTACAAAGAAACAGCTGGGTCTACATGTACAAGATCCTTTTCCAAAGTTCAAACTAGAAAATAAACGCTGGGGGCAGGGATGAGCCTATGAGTGGAGCCCAGAGAGTTGGTATGAAGAAAAAAGGCAAAAACTCTATGTATGACTCAAAAGTCACATCACTGTTACAAGGTCCCACTGGGATGTCAAATCCTACCCAGTGGGATTTTCCACAGCAAGGCCTCCATGTGGCCTGGCCCATGGCAGTGGGAGATAGGAGGAAAGAAAGAGAACAGCAAAGAAGCTCATTCCTCTACGTACACTTTCCCTGGAATTTGGAGCAGGAACTCTGACTTATATGGGACATTTTATACAGAAGGAGTGAATATATGGAGGAGCAAATAAAATGTAAATAATACAAAGTGCATATACAGAGTGGTGACTATATGGAGAAGTGAATAAAATTCTACAATTCAAGGGCATCTGAGTGTGCCTGGTGCATGACTGACAATCCTGCAAGCTGGCCCCCTCCCCAAGGGCCATCCCGAAGAAGGCTGAATAAGAGAGTCTGCCCACAATAGCATAAGCTGTCCCCCTCAGGGGAAGCCTTTCATCTGTCCCTTCCCAGCTGGGCTGGCCTCGGCTCTACAGCAAAAGTTTTGACCCATTTCCATAGGGTCCTCCCCACTGTACCCGGGAGATGATGCAGCCAGGAAGCAGAAGTAAAGAGGACCCTATTCCCAAAGGGAGGAAAAAGCAAGGTGAAAGAGGAGCCTGGGCAGTGCCTGAGAGGCCCAGGACAAGGTAACCACGCTCCTTTGCTTGAACCAGCCCCCATCATGCTACCTAGTGAGAGTGAGGGGCTGTGTCCCACCAGAAACTCCCATGGAGGCCACAGAGGAGAGCCCAGGGGATGAGGCAAGAGGAGGAAGGCAGCAGACTGCACAAATTCAACCTCCCCAGGAGGAGTCCCAGGGCTGCTGTGAACTCCAAAAAAAGGAGGAAATGCTGAAGAATCAGCCAGACTCTTAAAACCCCAGATGTCTTTATCTCCAGGCAGGAGCGTCCAATGCACGGAAGTAACAAGCTTTGTTTCCACACAAACACTTGCAGTCACCCTCAACAGAAGCCCTCCACCAGGCAGCCCTCAGGAGACCTGTGGGTCTATTTGCCTGGGATCAGGCCAGGGTCAACTGGAGCAGAACACTCTCTCCACCTTTGCTAATTCTGCTTTGGAACTGGTACGTCATGGTTACTATTCCCATGTGAGCTCTCCCTGCACTGGGGCCCTGCCAAGCACTTAAAATATTCTGTCTCCAACTCTATAGATAGTGTGAACATGTGCAGCGAGAAGCTAAAAGATGGAATGTTTTCTCAGGGCAGCAGTCAGGCCTTCTTGCCCCATGGCATATTGAAGGTGCTTAAGAGGTAGACAACGAACAAATGAATCCACCATCACTCTGGCCAGTCTTCACTCTGCAGTTTCCTGACCCTCATTCCTGCTGAACGGAACATACACATTCCGCAGCTATGACCTGTGGATTCGACAAACAGAAAGCATCTGCACCAAGAACACGCTACCCCATTTGACTCCTCCAAGAATCTGGGGCAGCAGGAACACCATCGTAGTAGCTTTTTAGAGCCTTTGTCTGTGATCACAAGCTCCACTCAGGAGAAGCAGGTGAGAAAATCGCACTCCAGGGAGACTGAGGAAGTGAGGAAGTGGCATTTACACTGACTACGCTGCTCCTCAGCCCTGCAAGCAGCCAGGAAAATCTTCCAAGGAACTGTGTCCACAGCTGAGAAAAGTGGACAGACCAACTAAGCACTCAGCTGGTCTGTGGTCAGGCTACAGCTGCACCAGCTCTGGATTTCAGGCAGTTTTGTTTTTCCTGATGATCATTTTTCAGTGCAGCTTGTTCAGAAAGGGAAGCAAATGCAAGCTGGTCTCCATGTTAGATGAGATCATCATGCATATGGGAGCAGCATTGGTTTAACAGGTTTCCGGAACCTACTAGAGTTACACATTTTAGGCAAAACGCCTTTAGAAATAAACTAGACTATTTCTTCTCCATGCTGTCCTCAGATTCAGTGGAACTATATTCCTGTTCTAGGTCTTTTCTAAAGGCCTCAGAAGACAAATCAACTATTTTTTCTGCTACTATCTTTTCACTGTGTATTCTTTTTCATTTTATGAAAGTTTCTTTTTCCTTTTTTAAAAAAATTAAGTTGGGGCTTCACTCTGTTGCTCAGGCTGGAATACAGTGACATGAGCACAGCTCACCACAGCCTCAAACTTCAGGGCTCAGGAAATGCTTCCACCTCAGCCTCTTGTGTAGCTGGGACTGCAGGTGCATGCCACCATGCCTGGCTAATTTATTTTACTTTTTTTAGAGGTGAGTTCTCACTATGTTGCCCAGGCTGGTCTTGAATTACTTAGTTCAAGCAATCCTCCTGCCTCGGCCTCCCAAAGTGCTGGAATTACAGATGTGAGCCACCATGCCCAGTCATACTGACCGTTCTCAAAGGATCTAAAGGTATTATGAGTCTGTGAATTCCAAAAAATGGAGATTTAACCCATCTCTTCAACATGCAACTGATGCAAGATGAGTTTTGGGAGTTTCACGGATGAAACTGTGTACCCTGCTCTGCAGTCCTCGTGGATAGTGAGTCATAAACTGTTCGAATGGAGGCCCCAGAACTCCACACCTGCCTGATGGAAGATGCTGCCCAGAGCATCATTTCCCAGCTCTGTTTCCAGGTCTCCTTCTCTTCCATCTGGCAGGTGGGAGGGTGAAGCTCAGCCCCCATATGACTGTGCCATGAACTTGTGCTCAGGAGGCCTCCAATAAGCCTAGAAGGAGGGACTCTATTTTTCCCTTGCAAGCAGAGTAGATGTGACTGCTCCCCAACTGTCCTGATGGAATACTCATTCTACCTTATCCTGCCAGCTCTTCTGCCTAAAGTCAGGTTGATGGAATGCACTTTGGTTGGAGGGGTTGGTGGGCAGCCTGCCACCCTGTAGAAGGAGACACATATCCACCTGATTAAATACCTTTCACATAGATGGATGCCTAGTGAAGGTCAAAAACAAAGCCACAAAATCACTGTACCAAAGCTAGTCAACACTGAGAAGAGGGTCTCTGTCTGCAGTGTGTCTCTGGACTTCAGAAAGCAGTTCCCCATATCCACAAACGCTGGTCACATCTGTCCCTGCCTAGGAACTGTGGACCCTTTTGTCTCTGAGGTGCCATTTTGATTCCCTCCCCCCCCCCCCCC
>NW_007256270.1:308751-358025 GCF_000164805.1 Carlito syrichta | reverse complement strand
CCCCCCCAGGTATACTGTGCCCTCCTCTGCCTGGTTTCCTCCTCAGACTCCCCTGTGTAAGGGGCCACATGCCTCTTGGATGAGCTAGCCCAGGGCTCCAACGGCCCTGACAAATTTGCCAATCACTACACGTCTTTCTTTTTAGGCTAAAGATAATAACTGACCCTTTTAATGGGTCACACATTTGTTGCTGACGCTTCCTGTGGGTTAGAGAATAAGAGTCAAAACCATGTTCTTGAATAGCCTTCCTGGGAAAAACTTAGAATGCTGGGCAGAGTCTCCACAGATAGCTGTGTCCTGATGCCCCATCTTCAGACACTGCCTTAAGTTTGACATTACAGAAAAGTTCTGTGATACCCCGGGCTTCTGTGAACAGCTAAACTGCATTATTTTTCTTCCTTTTTAAAGAACTTTTTAAAGAACTTCCACCCTCTTCCTTCATCTCTGAAAAAACAGATCTATTTTTGGCAGGTACATACACTGAGCCAGATTCTCACGCTGCACAGAGGAAGTGAGGTGCAGGAAGCAGCCTGGGGAAGGGGAGAGAGTGAGGGGAGGGGACGCCTGCCTTTGACCAGAGACCGTGAACCCTGCATGCTGCTTGGAGTCAAGCCCAAGTGATCACTGAACACAACTCATAATGTAAAACCTCCCATGGCCATTTGGCTACACTCTGGGGCCCAGAGTTGATCCTGTGGGGTTTTTGTAGAGAAAGGCTCATACATGTGGCCACAAATGTCAGCGGTAGGTCCCCTGGGAAAGGTGGGCAGGATGTCTCCTGAGAGGCATGACAGGGAGCAAGGGTACATCTATTACCGTGTCTGCAAACAGCATGTGAGAGCTGAAGCCATGAGAGTTTGTGGCATCAACGTCCTCTGCCCAGGGTTGGGCTAGCCATCGGGGCTGGAGTGTCTGCCTCCTTGACTGATAAGCACCTGTACCTGGCATACCACTTGGTCATGCCACTGCCCTCCTGCGGAGGTCTGCCACCCACCACAGGGCAGGTAGACTTTAGCACTCTCTGGGAGCCCTACATGCCCCTCTGAGTGAAGCGTACAGAGAACAATAGTATTTCCTTCATTTCCCAGCCGCAGATGTGCAGTTTTCAGCCTCCACACCAAGGTGAAATGTCTGTTTAATGGCCAGTGGCCTTGTCTTTACTTCTTTTTCATTCAAATATCCTTGTTTCCTAAGTCTTTTCCTTAAGGTTATCACTTCAGTTCACCCACAGAAACACGTTTCCAAACCAGAACTTGAAATTCTAGCCCTGGAGCATCTACAGTGGAAACATGGCCTAGAAATGTGGAAAGCCAGAAAGAAAACCAAGCCCAATTCCTGTCAAGGTCACACTGACCTCTATTTCTACCCCAGGAGGAAGCTGAGGAATGGGAAGGCTCCTTGCCCCCTAGCTCCTCACCCTGCCTAGGGGAGCCTCCTCACTGCCTTTTAAGGAGCCTGTGAATGCTGGGAGATAACCTGAGGACTACAGTCAACACCAAGGGCACTTCGGGTCCTTCTCTAGCCCCCACCCGCCCCAACCCTTGTCCTTACCTGGTAGGCAGCTTGTCTCATGAACTGCTTGGCAGGCTGTTTCCAGATGGCAGGCACCGTGATGACCCATCTGACATCAGAGTTCTCGAACTCCGAACCTGCCTGGTCACTCAGCTCCTGAAGCCAAGGAAGATAAACACAACAGGTCAAGTGGCACAGCTGGTCCCTGAGAGCAGCCTCTCATGGCTTCCCTGAGAAGCCAGGCTTCCTGCCACCACTTCTCCAGGTGTCTATTCCATAGCCTCCTGAACTTATGAGCATCAGGAGGCAAAAATCTGTTTTCTGGATGTTCAGCAAGCAGGGAGTGCTAGCTCCTTTCACTCAGTGAATGTGACTGTAGGAGGAGAGAGGCGGATCAAAGGAAAATCCCTTTGGTCACTTTCTGGTCATGTGTCAACCTCTCAGGCCTTAGTCTCCATGTCTGCACAATGGGGATAATAGTACCTAGTTCATAAGATTATTGAGAGGACTGATTATTTACTGAAAGCTTATGTGTCAGCCACCTTATTAAGCACTTTGCACACCTTATCTCCATGAACCTACTCAAGAATCCTGCTAGGAAAGGATTATAACTCTACGCTTTTTCCACAGATGGGAATAATGAGACTTAGATATGCTCACTACCTATTGACCATTGTATAGCTAGCAAGTGGCAGAGCCAAAATTTAGACCCAGACCCAGGTCTATCTTGACTGTCAAGGCCAAGGTCTTAACTAAATTGTTATATGTGGTCGCATGTGTAAACGTTGTCTGGCCCAAAGTAACGCTTAACAGCTGGTGACAATTGTCATTGTAATTGTCATCACTGTCACTACCTCATGCAAGCCAAACATATCAGGGGAGTTTTCCTGACAGGAAGGAAAGAATTTGAATGACATGACCTAACCAATTAATTTTTGGCAAAGGTTAAACTATAGCAATGGAGACCGTGTGGATAAATAGGATAGGCAGAAGCATCAGGTGTTCCTATCTTGTCCATGAAGACAAAATACATTACTGGAATAGACTCAGTATTCTATCTGTAAAATGGGGATGCTAAAACTAATCTGTAGCATTATTGGCAAGATTAAATAAAAAGACACAAGAAATGTTTGGCCCAAAGACTTCTGATAAATGCTTGTCCCTTCTTTCCTTTCTCCTTCCACTGCCACATTTACCAGACAAATCTAAAACACATGCTAAGGCACTTCTGCATCAAAGTCAGCTCTGGGGCCACAAGAAGATTTATAGGCCGGTAAAAAAATAAAAATAAGAAACAATTTCTGATGGTGCCTCATTGTCCCTGTTGTTTCAAATAGTTATCATGGGTCTGGCCCACTCTATCACTGAACTAACTTCCTCTTTGATCAGTAAACTTCTCTTTTCATCTTTTAAAAATTTATTTATAAAAATTTTATTTTGTAGCAAAAATACACTTACAATAAAATTTATCATCTTAACCATTTTTAAGTGTAGTTAGGTAGTGTTAAGTACATTCAGTAAACTTTTTAAAAACATGTTTTTAAAGTCATCTCTGCTTTGGACCAACATAGAGCAGTCATCTTTATCAAAATATTTTCTTTCCTTTAAGGTCTGCATTGGGCTTGAAAAAGCAGGCGAGCGATATGACACGTGTTGGGAAAATCCTAAGCACGCTGCCAATTGTCAGGCAGACTAATTTCAACTTTTTTAAGGAAAAAGGCTCAACACACCTTGGGCTGCCTAGAGAGTTTGGAGGAGCTATCCTGTCCCCAGTGGATAGGGAACAACTTGAAAGGGAAAGATGACATTAATTGAGTATCTCAGGCCCTTCCACTGGCTTTCCTTCAAGAACGACCAAACTGCCAGGCTCGGTGGCTCAGCCTGTAATCCTGCGCCTTGGGAGGCTGAGGTGAGTGGATTGCTTGAGTCCACGGGTTCGAGACTTGCCTGGGCAACTTGGCAAGACCTCATCTCCACAATAAATCAAAAAAAAATTAGCTAGGCGTGGTAGCGCACACCTGTAGTTCCAGCTACTCAGAAGGCTGAGGCGGAAGGATCACTGGAGCCCAGCAAATCCAGGCTGCGGTGGCCAGGAGCGGCCACTGCACTCCAGTCTGGGTAACAGAGTGAGACTCCAACTCAAAAAAAAAAAAAGAACGACCAAACTGCTTCATTTACATGACTGTTTAGACGTTCCACTTGAAGAGATGTTCTGCCTTCACCTATTCTGGTCAAGCATGCAAAAACCCTTCTTCTAAATCCACTGATCCTGCAAACACCAGCCAGCCTCTGGTGAAGGGCTAGTTCCTATACATCACTTCAAACAGCTTTTTCTCCTGGAATTTATGCACAGCATATTCCTGCTGGGAGAAGGAGCTATCTTCCAAAAGGAAGGTGCAGCAGGCTCTTTGGAGCTTCTCTAGCTGAACTGAGGAGTTCACAGACAACAACCCATGCCCCTGCTTGACCTTCTGGGCTGTTCTGTCCACCTCCTTCCTCCCCTTCTGAGATAAGCTGCTAACTCCCTTCCTCCTGGCAAACTTGAAACGCACCAACATCACGGACTTTCTCAAGTATTAAATTTCCCCCTGAAGTCTTCATGGCTCCCCCTCTAACTCAGGAACCCCGAGTACTCTGCCTCTCTTTCAACTGCCTCAGACTTGCCTGAGGCATCCCCTCAGCCACCACGCACTGAGCTCAGCCCTCTACGACCTTTGATCTTCAGGGTGATGTAGGTCTGCTTCGCTGTGGTCCTCACCTTCTGCTTTTCTGTTGCCTGGAACGATGGGGCTCCCCGCTTCTCCGGTTCCAAGCAGGCCTCACTATGCTCTTGCCTTTGGCTGGTGGCCATCTTCCTGAACATGAGCCAGCTCACTCCCTTCCCCCTCCCTTGCTCCCTTCCTCCTCTCATGCCATTCCTTCCAGCCCTCTCCCCTTCCCTTTCTAGTGGAGTAAGGTTTCCCCAGAACCCACTCCTTCCCATCCGCCAGCCCCTCTTTCTTCTTGGCTGTCAGGATGATCCTTTGTGTCCCCTGAATGGCAGCACAGTTCCTCGAGTCTCAGGACCTCCCTCTCTCCCTTCAGACAAACCTGCAAGATCCGAGTCAGCTGCTTCTGCATCACCATCCACCCTGAAGGCTGTCAGGACCACTGCGGCCTCCCACTCTATCCTATAGTCTGAATGTGCCCCCCCAGATTCATGTATTGGAAACTTACTCCCCAGGGCACCCATGCTGGGCAATGGGGCCTCATGGGACATGCTTATGTCATGAGAGCTCCCAGCTCAGGAATGGATTGATGCTGCTGTAAATGGATTTGCAGGAATGAGTTTGCTCTTTCTCTTTGCCACCATGTGAGGAACAACGTTCCTCCTGCTGGAAGATACAAGGCTCCATCTCGGCAGCAGAGACCAGATTCTCGCCAGACCCCAAACCCACCAGCCTTTGAATCTCGGACTTTGCAGCCTCCAGAACTGTGAGAAATAAATCTCTGTACTTCATAAACTATCTAGTCCGCGTTATTCTGTCATAGTAGCACAAAACAGGCTAAGATACTCGAATACCACCCCAGAAGCCATGTCATTCCCCTACTAGAAATCTTCTGATGGCTCCCCATTACCCAAGAACTTCCTGAGCTTGGTATCCATGACTCTGTACAATCCTGTCCTGAGCTTGGTATCCTGACTTTATCCCCTAGCCTTGCCCTTCCTCCACCCCAAACTGCCTTTCTTTCCTACAGTTGTTTGCTGCTTTCTTTCCCAAGTTGACCTTATGCCATTCCATCAGCTTGAAATACACTCTTCCAGTTGCTACCTGTGAAACTCCCCCTCCCAGTCCACCTCCTACGGGGAGCCTTCCTTGATGCTCCCCGCTGGACAGAATCTCTGCCTCTACCAACACCCACAGTCATCCCCTCACAACCTTGACCCTGACCACATACTCCTGTATACTGAGTTGACTTCTACACTACCACAACATGTATAGAATCCGGCACATAAAAGGTACACAAAAAGAAGAAAAGGTACTTGAATGGCTAAGAGTAGTATTATGTTCTCACTTCTTCCTTGTCTCCCTCTGACCCTCTTTCTAGAATTCACTAAATTTCTTCTAGTGATCACACAATACCAAATGCTTCAGAAGTTCTCAGCTCTTTTGGGCTAAAGCTCAATACATCAGGGCGCTTTAATCATCTGATTCTCACCCACTCATCACCATGCCTGAGGGAGGAAACACTGAGGGAGACAGTTATATTCCACTTTGAAATGAGCTATTTTGGGCATTCCAAACCAAGGCGATCATAAACCTTTCCAAGGGGGATCCAAGGGTGTTCGTACTACCAGTTTCTTCCATGCGATCTGGGGCACAGAGGAGGAAGAGGAGGAGGAAGAGGAGGAGAGGGAGGAGGAGGAGGGAAGGAACAGTAGTCACCATTTACCAAGTGTTTGCTGCACACCAGGCCCCGAGGGAGACACTGCATGTCCAATATTTCGTTTACTATCAAACAACCCACAAGGTACAGTTACCAACCCTAATCTTCAAGTTAGGAAAGTGGCTATTGGGGAGATTAAGTCCCTTGCCCAAAATTGCACAGCTGCAAACTATATTTCCAGCCTTTTTTTTTTTCTTGGAAATTCACATGCCATAAAATTCACCCTTTTAAAGTGTACAATTCAGCAGGTCTTAGTATATTCACAAGGATGTGCAACCAATCCCACTATTTAATTTTATCACCCCCAAAAGAAACCCATATCCATAGCAGTCACCACTCATTCTCATTCCCCGCACAGCCCCTGGCAACCACAACTCTGCTTTCTGTCTCTGGATTTGCCTGTCCTGAGCATTTCATATTAATGAAATCATACAATATGTGGCATTTTATTTCTGGCTTCTTCTACTTCACATGATGCTTTCAAGCTTTATCCGTGTTATCGTGTGTGTCAGTACTTCACTCCTTGTTACTGCTGAATAATATTCCATTATTTAGATATGCCACATTTTGGTTATCCACTCACCAGTTGGTGGACATGCGGGGTTGTTTCCGCTTTTTAGTTATTATCAATAATGTTGCTATAAACCTACTATGAGCCAACCAAGTCATGTAGACATGTACTTATGTGTACATATGCTTTAATTTTTCTAAGGTATCTACCTAGTAGTGGAATTACTGGGTCATATGGTAACTCTGTGTTTAATTTTTTTTTCTTTTTGAGAAAGCAGGATTTATTAAAAGGACAGAAAAGTTACCACAGTGGAAAGGGACAGGAGGGGGTTGCCCTGTGCTTAACTTTGTAAGGAACTGCCAAACTGTTTTCTAAATTGGTTGCACCATTCAGCAGCCAGGGTCCACCAGCAGCGTGAGGGTCCATCCTACCACTCTGACTTGGAAGCCCATGCTCCCAATGCTGTACTTCCTACCCTAGTCAGCAGGTGCAGCAACCTCAGAGATGGAGCTAACACAGGCACTCCCACCTACCAAGCAACTGGCTGGTCTCAGCCATCAGTCCTACCTTCAGCGCCTGCTCCTTAAAGTACTGCAGGGCATAAGCGAAGATTTCAAGGGCTTTGACTTTCTTGCCATTTGCTGCCGTCAAGTCCGTATCCATTGTGAGGTCCTGGTGGGTGGAAGAGGAACAAAATAGTAAGAAGATGATGAAGAACAAACATGTCTTCCGACCTTGGGGGCTGCTCCTTGGAGATCTGGAGGATCCTGGTGAGCCATATTTGTGTTTCCCCAAGCTTGAAGCAGACTAGGATGGTGCATACCCCAAAATGGGGCCTGGCGGTACTATACCCTCTCTGTGTAGGAGGCTCTGGCTGCTCCCTCCAAAATCTCATCTTCACTACTCACTCTCTCTGCCCCCCTCTTCTCTCTCTTAACTCAATCTCAGTGTCTGTCTCTCTCTCTCTCTCTCTCTCTCTCTCTGTCTCTCTCTCTCTGTCTCTCTCTCTCTCTCTCTCTCTCTCTCTCTCCTGGATCCTCTGGGAGAAGATGTTTTAGGGCAGCAGCAGAGGTCAGGGAGAAAAATATGAAGCAGGCACCACTCCCAATGCAATTCACATGCCATAGCCACATGCGGACACGTGGTCACACTCAGGAGCTCCCTGATGGAGGCCTAAATCATGCCAACTCACTGCCGTGCATGATGCTAAACAGACATGAAGCTTTCATTCCCCGGTAAGCTACCAACCAAGCCACCAAAATAGAAGAGCTCCTATTTTAAGGCTTGCCCTGTCTAATCCACCAGGAGCCCAACATCACTGCCTTCCTTTCTCTGCCAGAAGCTAAAGCAGCTACTGATTGTGGTCCTTAGAGGATGCTCTGCAGAGCCCAGATATCAGGTGGACAGAGGTTGTTAAAAATGATGAGAAGCCGGGCACGAAGGCTCAAACCTGTAATCCCAGCACTTTAGGAGGCCGAGGTTAGGAGATTGCCTGAACCTACAGGTTTGAGAACAACCTGGGCAACTTGGTGAGACCTCATCTCTACAATTTAAAAAATCCAAAAATTAGCCAGGCGTGGTAGTGCGCACCTGCAGTTCTAACTACTTGGAAGGCTGAGGCAGAAGAATCACCTGAGCCTAGCAGATCGACACTGGGGTAGCTGTGAGCATGCCACTGCACTCCAGTCTTTGGATAACAGAGCGAGACTCCAACACACACACACACACACACACACACAAAAGCACAAAAGATGAGAAAAGTCCCCATGGGGCAGGGATGGACAGGAAGTGGGAGAAAAAATTGGGAAGAAGCCCCCAAATCTCCCCAGTTCAACAAGCACATTATTACCAGGAAAAAAAAATCTATGGGGCCTCTGGATTGATTCAGGCTGGGTAATTATGTTCTGCTTTAGAGTGAGAAGGGGTATTGCGTTAATAAACTGGCTATGTGGAGCCTGTCGGTGGCATCCTGATCTATCTGCACATGCTCGCTTGTCTCATTCAGCTGCTTCCTGCTCCTGGTGCTCAGCAAAGATATCCCAGCTTTGAGGAAGTGGCCCCCAGACTCAGGAAGGTAGCCAAACACCAGGAAGCCACAGCTCTGAGTTGAAAAAATGAAGTTGAAAAAATTCCTGTTTCCATGTGCAATCCTGATACTCAAGCTTGAATCCCATCAAGTGAAATGGGAACAGTTCATTTCTAGCAGAAGTTGGCCTGCATCATAGACAACCACGCTGATGAGCACAGAGCCTTGGAAAGCAGGGTGCTGGCTGCCGAGTTTCCCATTAACATTTGCTTTGTCATCTGCAAACATTAGCAGACAAATGAAAGCAATTAGAATAGGAGCTAGCACTTGACTAGAACTTAATCTGCACCAGGCATGGCTCTGAGAGCTTATATATTTTGATTCCTTTAATCCTTACAATATCCCCATGAGGAAGGCACTGTCATTATCTCCATTTTATAGAGAAGATAAAACAAGGCACAGAGGTAACTTGGATTAAATATCTTGAAAGTACCAGAGGACTTAAACCCAGGCCATCTGGCCCCAGAGTCCATGGTCTTAAAAATTATCACCATCCTGCCTCTCTAAGTACCAAGAGTTAAGGAAAATGTATGGGACAAAATACTTAAATTGAAAAAGTCCTATCCTATACCCCAACCTTTTCTATGAGGCTTCCGGGTGGGAGGATGCCTATTTAAATTAGATGGCAGCCGGGCTCGGTGGCTCAGCCTGTAATCCCGCGCCTTTGGGAGGCTGAGGTGAGTGGATTGCCTGAGCCTGCGGGTTCGAGACCCGCCTGGGCAGCAAGACCTCATCTCTACAATAAATAAAAAAAAAAAATCAGCTGGGCGTGGTAGCGAATTCCGGCTACTTGGAAGGCTGAGGCGGAAGGATCGCCAGATCCCAGCAGGTTGAGGCTGCGGTGGCTGGGAGCGGCCACTGCACTCCAGTCTGGGCGACAGAGTGAGACTCCAACTCAAAAAAATAAAAAAATAAAAAATAATAAAAAATAAATTAGATGGCTTATAGAACACGGCCTTGCTGGGAGCAGAACTAAGGCCAATGCTCTGGGAGTTAGACCTGGATTATTGGGTGCTTGATGCCCTGAGCACTTATGTCCTGAGGGGTTTTGTGCCAGTTGTTACTAGTTGCTACTTCCAAACTGGTTAGTTAACAGCCACTCCCCTGAGCCCTACAAATTCCCCCAACTCCCAAGTATCTCCTTCTGGATTATTGATCTCCCAACAATCCAGCAACTGAAGGAGAAACTCCTGGCACAGCAGGGGGGCCCCAGCACCCTAGGTCCATGCAGCAGGCAGGGTCTACTCTGATTGGTCAGTTCCTAAGATAAACAAGTTATTAAATATTCTGAATATCTTCCTGCCAACCTGTATGTCAGAAAGCACTGCAGAGTCCACAAAACTGCCGTGTGCTCCAGGTTGCTTCTAAATCAAGGTAAATGTACATTAATTTCTTCTTGGGAAAAACCTGAGGGCCCCTGGGTTGGAAAGACCCTCCTTTCCCACCCCAAGGTTGGAGGAACCTTGGCTCTCCAACACAGGGACTTGGGGCTGGGGAAAAGCTCACTCACCCCAGTGGTGTGCAGCTTCATCTTGAACTTCTCCAGATACAACCACTGCTTGGCCTCATTGGGATCCAGGTCATGGTAAAAGTCCCTGGCAGCATACCCAAAGCTGTGGAACTTCCTCTCAGGAGTCAACAAGATGGTGGTCGGAGTCTTCTGGTTGGACACACCAGGGTCGCCTCCCTCCCATCGTCTGCCACCAAAGGAAGGCAGAGGTTACAGGGCCTTCTTGCAAAATCCCAGTTCAAACAGCACAGATTTGAGTACCTACTGTATGTACGAGTGTCAATGATTTGAATGCTTAGATGCACTCCGATTCAGCTGGCTGAGTAGCATCTAGAGGCAACTTCAGTTAAACAGAAAATGAAATGGGCAAGTGCCCCGTTCTTGCCTTTATCCTTTCATTCATTGTTTACTGAGTATCTACATGTGCCAGCTGCTGGTGACATAGAGACAAAATGTTTATGTTTCTGCCTTCAAATAACTCATAATCTGGTAGGCAATGTATATATATATATATTTTTTTTTTTCTTAATTGCCAACACTGCGTAGCAGATATAGTTGGCCTGAATCCTCTTCGAAACAAGATAGGTATAAATAAATGCATAAATACCGCCTTGTGGGAAGGAAATGGGGGACCTGGGAAATGGCCCGAGGGATCAGAGAAGGCAGAGGTGTCCCTGGTAGGGCAGAAAGAAGAAAGGAAGATGTAGGGAAGGCTTGAAGTAGCAACAGGTAACCAGATCTCAAAGAAAGGAAGGATATTCCAGGCTGCTCAGAAGTGGGCTACCACGGAGCATTCATGGGAAATGCTAAGTGATTGTGTTGGTTAGAGAAAGACTGTGTAAATAAGAAGAGTGATTGTGTACATGGGAAGCATGAGAAATAAAACTGGGAAAGTGGTTGGAATCAGGTTGAGGAAAACACTGAGGACTTAGAGATTTAATCTATGAATAACAGGGAGCCACTAAAGGTGCATAGCAGAATCAGAGATGCTATTCATGAGAGCAAAACTAGACTAAAAGGAGGAGGAGGGGAAGTGAGGAGGCTGGGACTTAGCCTGGGAGCAAAGATGAGAGAGACATAGATGGAGATGGCAGAATGCCAGCTGAAAGGGAAGTGGGGTGGGGCAGGCAGGGGATACAATCCTTTCTCTCTCTTTTAGGGCCACTGCAGAGAAGCCAGGGCTGCCAAGAGACTAAGGTGTCCTCTTTCCAAACAAGGCCTGACTCCTCGCCTGCCACTAGCCACGTGACCCCCGTGTGTGGCCTCTGGTGGAGATGTGGTGCTCACAGGGAAATAAGCTGCCTTCCCTCACCCACTGGGAAGGTGGATGCACTCAAACCTGCTCCACACTCTGCATCATTAAGCATCAGTAGGACCATTGTGGTCCAGATGGGGCGCCGGCCTCCACTGAAATTTGCCACTCAGCTGGGTTTAGAATCGTCCCTGGCTGATTTCTCTGTCAAGCTCCATCAGGATGCAGCTTCTACCCCAGGAGCCAAAGTCCCCAAGGTGACCGCACTGAGACACAGGGACGGTCCCAATGGCAGGCAGCTGCTCCACACACTGCCCTTCACAAATGAGCTTGTCATTAAGATTACAATGACATTTTCAGTAGATAACTAACCCATGAACTTTTTCCTTCAGTTTTTATTCCTGCATTCCTATTTAAATACAAAAAATTTAAACTTTCTCATTTATAACTTTGTCAGTCTGCATCATGATGATGTTAATATGTTCTGACTGAAATAAAATTCAACCAGAACCAACCTCCCTACAAAATCTCTACCATGACTAAGATGACACCTCTGGAGGCCCTGAACTATGGTGACACTTTGTAAGTATGCCTCCCAAGCAAGTTCAAGGTTATTTCCACTCTTTCTTTTCTATCTTCATTGCATGACTATCCTGTAGAAATAACATTTCTTAGAATTACTATATAAAAGCTGATGAACATTGATTGTAGCTTTTAATGACATGCTCTTTTCCACTGGGGTTTTCCATCTTGGGATCCATGAGGGCAGTGCAGACCCTCACAGCATTTGTCTGGCTAACTGGAAGTAGGATCCTGGTGGCAGCTGAACACCAAGGGCGAAGCTGTCATCAGAGTTCACTAATAAAACCAGCTTTTCATTATTGCTTGACAGGATGGCATCCAAGGGTCCCTTGACACTCGTACAACAGCCTCAAGCTGAGCCACATCTGGTTTTCAAGAGAAAAGGTGGGGCTTAAGCCAAGATTGGAATGGGGGTCATTTTTACTATGACTAGTATTTTACACAGTCCTTTATAAAAATACCAGAAATCTTACTCTGGATACAATACTAAATTCTACAGCTGAAGGAAGTGCAAAGCTGATTACAGTGTGTTTTCAGAGTCATCCCTCAGAACTGGCAATCTGGGATGATAAACACCTGATTTCCAAAGCTTTGAGGGGCAGCAGACTCTGCAGAAAGGTTATGGGTCAAGTCTGGGAGAGTTGACAATTTGTGCCAGGTTAGACCTGAGTCCTCATGGACACTAGATCCCATGGATGGGTGGAGGTGAGGGCCTGTTGGGCTCCTGCGCGCCTGGGGGTAGAAAGGGAGCATCCAAAGTAGCTCTGCCTTTAGGGTCACCTGGGTGAGATTCACTTCACACTGTTTTCTCTCAGGCACAGTGCTTTCTGCTTCTGGGTACCAACACCATCACCCCATGACTTCTCTTCATTTGTAAGAACTAGCACCTTCCCTGCTTACATTTTACTACATGCTAAGCACTTGATAATTGCACACACATACCTTGTGAGGCAAGTACTGTCATTATCCTTATTTCACAGATGAGTAAACTAAAGTTTAGCATGTTCAGCAATGCCTAGGGTCACACAGTGAAGTGGCTGAGCTGGCACCTTAATCACCTCCATCACAAACTCCATAGGGGTCAGTACTGCCACCCAGGCCACATGCTGGAGTCACCCAGACCAGGCTTCAAACATACTGCCCTGGCCCCTCCCTAGACCAACTAAATAACCAACACTCTTACAGACCAGGAACCTAGATCCTAGAGGTCAGAAGTGGCTTACCCCAAGAAACACAGTGAGTTTGAACTGAGCTGGACCAGAATCCAGGATCCTCCTCCTAAGTGCCATTCACCAGCTCATTGCCTAATTCCACCCCGGGTCTCCACAGCTACAGTGCCTGGTGCCAGCCACATGTGCCTCCCGACCCCAGCACTTACCTCATCACGTGGATGCATTCTGGCTCCTTGGTGAAGCTGTAGGCATAGCCACTGGACGTGGTCCCAAAGTCGACAGCCACCACCACAAGAAACGACTGCTCTTCTGAGACGTTGGGGTCGGCATCGTTCTGCAGATGTGTGAGGTACAGGGGTTGGGGAACTGGATCTAGTTTTCAGGAAGACACCCTGGGGGTTCCACTCTGCCCAGCTATGCACCCACTGCAGATAAAAGGACACTCCAGATTCTGGCTTAAGCCTGTCACCTGGTGAGCCCTTGAGAGGGGCAGACCAGCCTCAGTCCCCACCTGAGAAGCTCAAGGAGAAGTGGAGGCGCCCTTGAGCAGAAGGCAAGGCCAGCTGGGGAGGGTACCTGCCTACAACTTTCCCACTTCCCCCTGTCAACTGTGTGTGCGCATGGCTATTACAGAAATTCTATCATCAGGCCAGGTGCCCAGGAGTTCCCTGAGCAGACACAATCTTCCTCCTGCTGCCCTCCCAAGTCCCTGTGTGGACTTCTAGCCACTGCCCGGAGCACTTGGCCAGTTGTGCCCTTTGTACCTCCCGGGTGGCCACTCCATCTATGCATGCCCGCAGGACAGGGTGTCCCAGGACCCTGCCCAATCCTGTCACACCAGCTGTGTGACCCTGTGAGTCTGTCCCTTTGGGGCCCAGCACCTTTCCTCATCTGTTAAGACACGTGGTCAGGCCATGCCAGGTTTCCAAACCACTTTTTTTTTCAACCAGCGTAGTTTGACCTTTTCTTTTTTAAACTCCCACAGAACTCCATATTTAAAAACCTATAAATGTTGGGTTTGGCATGCTTTGGTTAAAGCAGGGGGTGAGAATGCCACCCATATAGATTCCCCTCACCCTGTCCCACTTCTCCACACACCCTAAAGTTCCCACGGGGCACCCTCAGGGTACAAAGTTTGAAACTCACAGGACCTAGCTCTGAGATTCCCCAGGATACAGGACTTCCAGTATAAAACCAGGACAGTTCCAGGAAACCAGGACAAACTGGCACCCCTTTCTAGTGGTGGCTCTTATGTTCTTCTCTGAGAGGTCTTCTTTGTGAATCTGGGCAGCTTGTGCAAAGCTGCCCTTTCCTCCAGTAGGTCGCTCAGGTTGGCTATGTGTGCATCCCTCTAACAGCTGCTCCTCAACATCAATCTTTTCTCGTACAAGTTAGGGTAGGGGGAACAGCCCAGTCTCCGGCTCCCCTCACTGCAAGTGAAGTCCTTGCTCGGGTCTTCTCTGCCAGACAAGCTGTTGCAGAAGCAATTACACAGCCACAGGCTTTTGGACACGGCAATTAACTACAGTCGACAAAGCCCCTGTATTTATTTCATAGATTCAATCAACCAGAAATGATTGCTTCTTCCCAAGAAGCTGTCCGAGAACCATCTTTGAGGACAGCTCCAACCCTGCCTGCCCCAGGCCCATAGCTCCAGGAGCACCAGTCACACCACAGGAAGCCTTAAGGCCCAGAGTGGGGAAGGAACTTGGCAGAGCTTGTGTGGCCAGTCCCCGGTCAATTTAATCTCCACCCGGTGAACATGAGGGGCTGCCCAGGAGCCTGAACTATAAACACACACACACACACACACACACACACACACACACACACACACACGCCTGCAGATATGCATTTCTTACCACAATATGGGAAGGAGACAGAGGCGTTATTCCTGTGTCCCCAAGGCTCCGGGCTGGAGATGAATACGCAGATGTGGGAGCCGTTTCTGAAAAGAAAGACAAAGTCCACTCCTTAGAAGTGTTCCAGGCTGACCCAGGAAGGAGAAATGAGGGCTACATGGCCTTGGTCCTACAGGCACTGTGACCTCTGGAAAGCCAGCCCATGTGATGCCAGGAAGATAGGAGCATCTGTTCCAGCACCCCCTTGTATTGGGTATTTAGAACTTGACCAAATGAGATGTGCCCTTTCTCCCAGTGACCAGCAGCCCTCTCCCTCTGTGCCACCCAACCTAGCTAAGCAGGAGATGCTGCTAGGTCGCCAAAAGCCCCTAGCTCCTGGCTGAGTCCTCTATGGAGCCAGCTCTTAACCTGGGCTCCATGATGGACTGGAAGAACCTGTAGTCATCTGAGATTTTGTGCAAGTTATTGTATACATTTCCTTGGAAGAGTATCCAGAGCCCTCAGGTTCCCAATGGTATGTGGGACACTTGCCCCAAAGATTAACAACCCCTAACTTAGGAACAGAGGTTGTGAGCACAACGTCCAGAGAGAATGTCCTTTGCTTGGCGACTACCTCACCTCCTCCCTCCCCTGCCAAGTATGATGAACTCATCTCTCTCCTGAGATACAGACAGCTTTGGACATTCAATAAGCAAAAAGGCAGACAGATTAGCATTCCTGGCCCCCACAGGCAGCACCCCACAATAGACAGGAGGTCAAATAGGAGGCGGGTGAACAGCTAAGCAGCAGGAAGGTCATTTTGTCCGTTGTCATGGTGCCCTCACCAATCCCAGGCACAGCATTTGTTCTGAAACCTTCCCAGAGCCCAGCGGCTCTCCCTCAGGAACAGGACCCCCAAGGAGAAGTTACACAATCCCTAGTCAGGCTGGAACATTCCACAGGGATCTCCCTGCCTGCTGCCCACGAGTGGCAGGGCCACGGAGCACCCGAGCAAGGACAGCATGCTCCCACTGAGGAGAAGGCTGGAGGCTGGGCACCTGTGACCACCGGGCACCATCTGGGGTGTTCTGCACTTGCTACTCTGGCTAATATATAGTCTAATACCTGCTAGGGGAAAAATGGGTAATTTTCTAAAACAATACTTGTGGTCAAGGAAACCCAGAGGATTTGAAGAGTCTGAGAAAGGCCTATCTGCTTCCAGGGGAGCACAAAGAATGGCTCCATCTGCCTATTCTGCTAAATCACTTTGGGTTAATCCCAGGCTCTTACTGATTTCTTTTTCTACTTGATGAGAACTCAGGCAGCATCATTACAGATGGTACCAAACAGGCTGTGGGAATGAAATGAATCATGCAGGAGTGAATGTGAAGCCTCAAATCTGCACAGCCACTTTCTTTCTCTACAGGCTCACAGCCTCTCTCCTCCTGATGAGGCTCAGTTCTTAACTCAGGGAGAGAGATGCATAAACATGTAATCAGAGGCAAAAAAACCCAGCTCACCAGGCAAAGGATTTGAATATACATTTCTCCAAAGATGATATATAAATGGCCAATAAGCACATAAAAGGATGCTCAACATCATTTGTGTTTAGAGAGGTGTAAATCAAAACCACAACGAGATGTCACTTCACCTCCACTAGGATGGCTATAATAATATTTAATAATTACAATATATGATTAGTAATTTAATATAATAATTTTAAAAGAAAAATAACAAATGTTGGCAAGGATGTGCAGAAACTGGAACCCTTGTGCATTGCTAGTAAGAATGTACAATGGGGCAAGTGCTGTGGAACAGTTCCTCGAAAAGTCAAGAATAGACTTACCATATGACCTGCAATTCCACTCCTAGGTATCTACTCAAAAGAACTAAAAACAGGGACTCAAAGAGATGCTTGCCTGTGAATGTTCATAGCAGCATTATTCACAATAACCCAAAAGTGGAAACAACCCAAGTGCCCATCAACAGACGAAAGGATAAACAAAATGCAGCATATTTATATAATGGACTAGTACTCCGCCATAAAGAGTAATGACATTCTTATATCGTTCGTATACATGCTACAACATGGGTGAACCTAAAAAAAATGCTAAGTGAAACACAAAAGGACAAGTATCGTACCATTCCAGTTACATGAAATATCCCGAATAGGCAAATTTATGGAGACAGAAAGTAGATCAGAAGTTACTGGAGGCATCTCTCCACAGGTTGCCCCAAGGGCCATGGGCAGGGCAGACAGCTCTCCAACAGGTAGAAGGGAGGAATGTGGGAGTTCTTGCTTACTGGGTACAGAATCTCTGTTTGGGGTGATGAAAAGTTTTGGAATAGACCGTGGTGATGGTTGCACAATGTGAATATTACTCATACCACTGAACTGAACGGTTTAAAATGGTTAAAATGGCAAACTTTGTGTTATACTGTACATAATTTACCACAATAAAAAGACATTTTTAAAAAATCAATTTGCTCATCTGGGAGGGAAAGCTATTTCTATTTCTATTAATGACTACAACTCTTGAATAGAGAATGGAAAAGTAAGCTGGATTCCTAGAAGAGCCTGCTAAGCTCCACCCTCTTTGCTAATCTCCCAACACAAGTGCCTCCCTTCCATAAAAGCAGGGGGAACTCTGCCTCTCCACTAGGGGACCCAGACAGATGGTCCTTCCACCTGTTGGCGAGCTGTCTGCCCTAACCATAGCCCTTGGGGCAGCCTGTGGAGAGATGCCATCAGCACCAAGTGCCACCCTCTCCACCTGCTACCTGGAAGGCCTGCGGCCATGTATTCACAAATGCACAGATGAACTTGGAAGAAACCAAATGTCTAATTGTCCAGAAAATCTGGTGTTGGCAATTAGCAAACAAGCTATTATCTGCAGAAAAACCATCCACCCCGTTGTTGCTGGGTTCTAATTATCCTATCAGTCAGCCCTTCTCAGAGCATGTTCTGGGTCATCCCATTGATTTGCAAAATAGCATGGGTCAGGCCACACATTGAGTGCATGCTTTGGGCCCTCAGGAGACTCTTGGATACTTTGAGGGCAAAAACCAAGGATATCTGGGTTCTCCCCATACCTCCCTCCCCCACTGCAACTGGCATAGAATTAAACAAATCATCTGACTTGCTGATCACCCAGCCAGGCCTAGAGGCAGCTGAACTTCATATTTTCTCTATCAGAAATTAAAATTCAGCTACACTGTGTGATAATTTTAAACTGATCTGCATAGACAGCATGGAGGAGTAACATTTGCACAGATACTTGCACATCGTGCATACCCACATCTATATATCTACAAACTCCAAATCAAAGATAATTCACCAGTTAATGTCCATCAGTCCAGCACAGGAATATACAAAGCCTGTAGAAACACACTAATATTTCTTTACTTCACTACTTAGGTTGTCAAAGTGGTGCTCAAAAATGGGGGGTGGGATAACATGGAAAAGCCTACACTAAGAGATGTGAGGAGTTTAATTCTGGTTGCTAATAGCCCCAACAAGGCCTGAGATCTCTCATACAATAGTAAGCAATTAGGAAAAACACAAGATCAATGGAATGTTATCTATTAAACTATGGACATTTGACAGATACAGGCTAATAGACAAGGGGAGACAGTTGATATGTAGAATGTCTATAGGTACAAGGTATATGCTTATGCCCTTGGCTATCAATTATACTAACACCATTATCCACAGTAAGAAATTAATTAATTGTGGCCCTATCTATGCTGCTTCTGTAAAGCTAATACAACATCTCCCCCAGGACTACTTCCATCCACGGGATATTCCAGTTCAGTCCCCACAGGTTGACTTGGGCACACTAGGAACAGAAGAGAAAGGCAAAGCTAACACCTCAACATGAATAGAGGTTTTTATAGCCCAGGCTTGGAAGACAGAGAGGAAGCTGAAGAAAAGAAAATGCAGACCCTTCTGTGGCAGTAGGGAAGGAAGACTGCTAAAAGAGATGAAAGGAAAGTGCTTTCTCAGGAAATGTGGTCAAGGTCAGAGCTGGAGGAGCTGGGAGTTTTAAGAAATACCTACCACACTCTTCCAACTATGTTAAATAAAGACCACTCAAAGCATCTTCTATTTCAAGCACTAAGTCACGCTGAAATTCTGTAACATGGAGAGATCCGATGATTTCACATCACAGAATCGGAAAAACACTTTTAAGAATGCAAACTATCAGCCACAAAACTATGGTTAAGCTGAGGGGTAAGAGATCCCGGAGCTTTCTAGTAAACAAACCAAAATTAATCAGATCTCCTTTGTCATTAGTTATAAATAATTTAGCATTACTTCAGTCCTGTGTAGTGTACAATCTTTTTTAGTTTAGTGAATTTAAAAATAAATTGACATAGGTGGTTATAGCTTCACTCATAAACTTGAGCCACCCCATCCCAACACATTAAATAAATTTCACCATTGCAGCAATGTAGAGGATAAATAAATAAAAGTATTGCTCGACCAAGTCTCCTGCCACAGGATTTTTTTGAACCCCAAGCTAGGTAGTTAAGGAAGAAGTAAATTAACTTGTTAGTTTAGTCTTCATTGCTTGCCTTAGTGGTATAAGAATTAAAATGTGGGCTTCATCGGGGTTCCTGCTATAAAATGCAACACGCATAAAATTCAGGCACATTTTTTATTTGTTCCCTTCTCTAATGGCTTTAATCAAAGCAGACATTCTTAAAATAAAAAATAGTTTTGACACGAGAATCTCAAAGAGAGCCATAATTCATGAACTTGCTTGGTGCTCTCCTCTGCTGGAGACATTAGTCAGCAAATGGCTGTGAGCAGAATCGTAGACTTTCTGAGACACAAAATCGATCCTGTTCCATAAATACAACATTTTTAAAGATGAAGACAGAACCACAGGGCTGACATTATCTTACAAGGTTCCAGGCTCACACGAAATGTGACAGGTGGTCTCCACAATAGTGACACGCTAGCTTCTCCAAGTAGTCCTTCTTGCTAGCTTTCAGATTTATGTAGCTATTAAATAAATGCCAAATTTCAAAAGGAGTTTTAAGATCTGGTCCTCATGATGGAGGGAGAAAATGCAATATACATATTTTTCCATTTCTTTTCTCCTACAGGCTGTGAGATGACAGGCCTTTGTTGACAATTGCCTAAAATCAGGCTATTTGAAAAAAAGCCTCTCTTTTTCTCTCTTTATATGCTCTGCCTGCAGTGTCATCTCTGAAAATTGATCAGCTCAAGGTCATATGTAGGTTACTGGCAAATATCTTTTAAGGAGGAAAATAAAAAAATCTTTTATTACAGGCTTCATGGCTAGCTGAACTAATGCATTATTACCATAAGCTGAGCTTCCATTTCAGTAAATAATTTATGGGCTTTTTTTTTTTAATCACCATGGTGGATGTCCAGAGTAAATGGAAATTTTATTGGCATGAACCGGGAGACCCTCACACTACAAAGAACACTGATGTAAAATAACTGCTCTCCAAGTGCTAAATAATAATTATGGAAATGAACATCTATTGTGGTAAAGACCACAGCACCAAACCCAAGCCAAGTGGTGGGCTGAGTCTGGCCCATCCTGATACTGGACAGCACTTTCTTGTTACCCCTCCTGCCTCCCTAGATGGTCTCAGAGATGCTTCAGAGAAAGAGAACTGGGGCAGCTGTGTTTCCCCAGAGACAGAGAAACCCCAGAGTCCTTGCAACCCCAGACTGCCAGTAGGGGTGATTCATATTCTCTCTCCTAACTGCAGGCTCATGCACTTGTTCGTACACCTCCAACTTGTGTCTCTACATGTCCAGGTAACTGCTGAGGAAAGTAAATACTTGCTAAACTAACAATTTTCCTATTAATTTTCATGAGCCCCTGCTGTCCAGCATTTGGAGAGGCTTCACCAGAGCACCCCACATGCAGTACTAAAATGCTTCTGTCCACTTGGCTTCTCTTCCAGATTGTGTATTGGGGCAGGATCATGTCTTTCTTCATCTTTGATTTCTCAGCTCCTGACATGTCACAAGCACTCAAAAAGTGGATGGATGGATGGATGGATGGATGGATAGATGGATGGACAGACAAGTGGATGGATGGATGGGAGGGCAAATTGATGAATGAATGGATGGATGGATGGATGGATGGATGGATAGATAGCTGAGTGAATGAATGGATAGATGGATGGATGGATGGATGGATGTGTGTGAGGGTGGGTGGGTGGATGGGTGGGTGAGTGGGTGGATGGATGGATGAGTGAATGGATGATGAGTGGATGGATGGATGAATGGATGGGTGGATATGTGGAGAGATGAGTAAATGAATGGATGGGCAGGTGAATGAATGGGTGGGCGGGTAAGTGGGTGGATGGATGGATCAGTGGGTGGGTGGTGGGTCAGTGGGTGGGTGGATGGAAGGAGGGATGGATGGATGAGTGGATGGATGCTTTTATGTGTGCCCAAAAGTGGACTCAGTGACTATTCACAGACTTGGAGGGCCAGTGAGGTCTTTCACAACTCAGTCATAACATTCCTTGAGTTGGGATATTAATAATATACTTGCTGAGTTACTTCTAAGTGTATTAATAATCCCATATGTGGGATCAGCTCTCAGATTACCCAGATCTGCCTCTCTCCTCAGACACCCCTTTCACCAGGGAAACTACCATTGCTCTCAGATGGGAGGTTTCCTAGACTCCCTCCCTTCCCATTCCATCCCCAAGTTCTGTCATTCCTACTATTTAGCATCTCTCATATTCACTCTTTCCTCTACAAAGTCACCACTATAGCCTTGGTCTCCAACCCTATAGTCTCCCTTCCCCCTCCAGGCCACACTCACCCTGTAGTCAGAGCTATCTGATCAAAATTGAGGACTGCTCATATTACTCAAACTTCTCAGGGTCTTCCCCTAATATCCATACTCCATGAGAGAAAGCCAAGCACACTGCTAGGATCCGGGCCTCTCCAAGTCCACCCTACCTCCCTCTGCAGTCTCTTCTTTCCCTCACTGTCCCCATTCCTGACCATACCAACATATCCACGGACCCTAGAACATTTGTGCTTGACCCGGCCTCCAGGCCTTTGCACACACTATTCTCCTGCCTGGAATGCTCCCCACTTCTATAGCAGGCAAATTCTGCATCATCCTCCAGGAGCCCCCATTCCTAAAAGTCAGCTGCCCCTCCCCCCATTTGAGAGAGGCGAGCCTTCTCAAAACCCTTGGTGTAGAGGAGACAGGAACTTGTTTTAATCAGCATCTGGTGGTCAACTAGCAAAACCCAGACGGGGGAGACTCTGCAAGACAACAGTCAGGTTTCTTCAAGAAATAATCACAAGGAAAATATACAGGAAAGGAGGGGGAACCTATGGTCAGAGGTTCTCAAACTTTGACAGGCATGGGCTTGTTAAAACTAGTCCCACCTCCAGATTCTGATCCAGTAGGTCTGAGGCTGACTGAGAATCTGCATTTGTGGTGAATTCCCAGACCATTCAGACTCTGCCCCAGAGACCAACTGCAATAGATTAAGAGACTTAAAACATAAACCAACTTTAGTAATCACAATGTGTGCATCTTTATTGGATCCTAATTAAAATAATTTTTTACATTTACATTTATGAGACAGAAATGTAAACACTGACCGGATAGTAATAATATTAAGGAATTATTATTAATAGTATATTTTTTTTAAAGAGATCTTATTCTCTATGACTACATTCTGAAATGTTTACAGATGAAATAAGATGATTCTGGGATTTGCATCAAAATAATATGAGAGGGGAGGGGTAGAGTTTAAATAAGGTTGGCCACAAGTTGATAATGATTGAAACTGGTGATAGATTCATGAGGTTCAATATATAATTTGCTGCTCTGCTTGTGTATGTCTTAAATTTTCCATAATAAAAGAGTAATGATTTTAATGTGCCAGTTACATGGACTCTCTAGGAAGGCAAGACTATGTATTATTCTTATGCTATCTATCAGGGTACCTGGCCCATACATATTTGTCAAGTGAATGAACAAAACAATAAGAATGTGAGTTCACTGAAACCTATACATGTGAACTTCGAAGGCTTGGGAAGGTTTGAGACCTGGGTCTCAGGGTGGGTAAGGGGTTCACACCCAGTGGTCTTCTCTAGGGCTGATGCTGGTAGACCTCATAGACCTAAACAGCTCCTGGAGGAGTATCAGTTTCAGCAGGCACCACCTGGCCCCCTTGCAAACAACAAAACAGACGTCCAGCCACTCCACCAGCTCAGTGGCTTCCACTCTGGAATGGGCTCCAACCAGGCCTCATCTACAGGGCCCTCCTATTAATTAGACTACAGCTCCTAGACTTGGTAGCCCTCTTTGTAAACCCAGGGCCTCAGAGGAGGCAGAGGTTCGTCACCCACCCATTGCTGGGACCCCTTATGTCTGAGAATCAAGGGAGTCTAACTTTGCAGAGAAGCAAGGATGCTTAAAGAACCATGACAGTCCTGTTTTGCTTTGTTCTTCAGACTTGCTGGGATCCCAATGCCATACGGGAGGGACAAGAAGTCTCAGTGAAGGCTTTGGCATTTCCCCATGGTTCTCACCCCAGAGAGGAATAACGAGCTGAAATACTGATGTCAGATGTCCTGATGATGATGAATACTGGCAGGGCCAAGTAGTTGGAGGTGTGGATGCTCATGAGCCTGGGGAAGCTGTCTCACTTCTCTCTAATCACCCCCTTCTCCCTCCATGAAGTAAGAATCAGTATTCTCAAGGTCTTCATCACTACATTGCAATGAACAAAGGAAGTAATGCATGAGAAACCCTCTGAAACAAATAATGTCCCTCACACACCATTTTCTAAATTCCTTCATGATTCAGATATTTATGTACATTTTCTACTTTAGGCTCTTTTGCAAGTTTATTCACACTCAAATTATTAATTTGAAATTACTAGAAATGTGCAAACCCAGAAATCTTTCACGAAAACTATAATAGTCAGCACTCACTGAATGTGCATTTCATGCCAAGCCAAGGGCTTTACAGGTATGTCTCATGGAATACTGCTTCATAAGGAGGGTTTCTGTGAGCTACTGTCATTATTCCTATTCTATGGATGGGAAAATGAAGCCCAGAAATTTAAGAAAGAAGCCTACACCATTAGTCAGGATACCACCCAGTCAGATTCGGGGCTCTCTGACTTGGAGTCTGTACCCCTGCACTGTGCCCAATGCCTATGAGGCATCATTTCTCATAACAGACAAGGCTACGAGACAGATGTGAATGGAAATTCCCATTTCTCAAATAAACAAATGATGTGGAAGAAGACAGGAGTCATGATCACGGGGCAGTCCCAAGACCCAGCTGGATGTCTCTGCCTCCAGGCTCATGAGACTGTGTGGCTTATTCTTCCTTGGGCTGCAAAGCTGAACAGGGGTCTCCATTTCAAAAGCATAATTCTTCAAATCCAGAGACCAAGGTGGGAGAGGCACATATTGGTAACATAGAGATTAGAGGTTCAGGTTCACAGTCAGGAAAGTCTGAGATCACATCCCAGCAGGGGAACTGCCCAAATGAAAGTCACTGGATGAACTACTTCTTGGAGCCTCAGTTTTCTCACCTGGAAAATGGGGGTATGTGTGTTGATGTATATGTGGGCATATTTTACAAGAGCACTATGAAGAATCAATGAAAAGATACCTATAAAACCTGGCGTATGGCAAGCACCCAGTAAATCATAGTGTTATTTTGTTATTTATTATTATCATTACCATCATCATCATTATGAAATTGGTCCAACTGCTGCTGAGAAAACAATCTGTGTTTAAACCATGAGACAGGCAGACACCACCCCCACCACCCACAATGTACAAGGTCAGCAAACGCATTTCCTTTACATTTTGCTTTTCTGGCCTCGTTAGTCAAGGCTAAAAATCCCTATCAGACAGAAACTTGGCAAATGGAACCTTCAGGAAAACTCTTAGTGATGGGAAACGTGAGGGCCATTGCTGCCAGGGGTGAGAGAGACCTCTGTCCCCCTACTTTCCGTTCAGGCTGTCTGCTCACCCCAGGATACTTTCAGAATAATCAAGGAGCACTTGGGAAGCCACATGACTTCAGCCTTCCTATATTCAAAAGGGAAGACCAGTTTCGGTTTTTTGGGGTTTTTTTGTTTTTTTGATTCAGGGTCTCACTCTGTCACCCAGGCTGGAGCACAGTGGCATGATCACAGCTCACTGCAGCCCTCGACCCCCTGAGCTCAGGCGTTCCTTCTGCCTCAGCCTCCCAAGTATCTGAGACTACAGATGCACACCACCATGCCTGGCTAATTTTTCTTATTTTTTGTAGAGATGAAGTATCGCTATGTTGCCCAGGCTGATCTGGAACACCTAGGCTCAAGTGATCCTTCCACCTCAGCCTCCTACGTGCTGGGATTATAAACATGAGCCACAATGCCTGCCCTCAGTTTCATACTTTAAAACTGACTAGGTAAATGTAGAAACTCGTTTCCACTCCAAGAACAGATTCTATCCACCTGAGTCTCTGGGGATCTGGAAGTTTAGACGTCCCCTATCCTATCATAAACAGCTTTGTGATAGTTCAGTCTTTAGAGGCCATGGCATAGCTGGTGCTGACTGTACTGAGAAAGGGTTGATGCCATTCTGGGCCAGCTGGCATCACACTAAACTGAATCTTTCACCTCCCAAACTCTCCCCATCTGTTCCTGAGGATGGGACAAAGAAGAGGAGGTGAGAGTGGGGTAGATGAGCTTTCACCCCTCTTCAGCTGAACCTCTGATGAGAGAGAGATGCATCACCTCCAGGCGGGAAGAGGAGTCTTGGCCACCATGTACTCCAAGCCTAGGGAACTTGAGCACAACCCTCTCACTCCCTGCTAGTGCCCGAGAGGGCAGAGGCTTGAGCACATTGTGAAAACCCCTCTGCAGAGTTTCTTAACGGAAGAGATGTGTCAAAACCACTGTGCACTGCACAAAGGCACCCACCTGGGGAGACATCTCCCAAGCAAGCAAGGCTATATTCACCAGAGGCCGAGATGTCAGTATCTTTTTCCTTTTCCTTTTTTTTATTTTCCCCACCACGTCCACAGATTGGTGTAAAAGGGATGTCATTTTTCTGCCCCAGAGGTGCAATCCCAAGTCATGACTTGAAGGGTTACGTTGCCTAGAGTGAGTGCCTTTTTTGAGTTTTTGCATTCAAAGCAGATCATTTTCCAATTCACCCAAAAACACCATACAAGGCAGCCATGGCAATTAATAGTCAAAAAAGGGAAGAAAATGCCAGGCAAGGTGCTAAGTTCCCCATAACTAGAGGAGTTCAAGAAGAAGCCAGGCGACCATTTAGAAGAGCGACAGAAGGTCAGAAAAACTCGGGAGTGGGACACAAACTAGAATGTGTGGCTGCATGTAAGACTCGCTGAGCACTTGCTGCGCAGCGGGAGCTACAGAGGCTGAGAGGCTTAAGCACCTTGGACCCAAGGAGACAGGTTCAAACTCCAGCTTAGTCACTTGCTGTTCTTGGTAGATACTGCCAGGCCCAACCCAACTCCATTTTTCCCTTCTTAACTAAACCCCAATTTTACACTGGAGGTGTGATCCCCTCCCAGAACTGGGGTTGATCCGGAATAATCTAGACTAATCATGGCAAACCCCTTCCCCTACCAATGACAAATGCAGGAATGGGTTTGTGACCCATGGTGCTGGCCCACAGGATGTGACGGGAAGTCTGCTTGGGGCTTCTGAAAAGGACATGTCCAGTCTTAGGCAAGCAGCCTGGGGAAGGGTGAACATGCAGGGCAGGAGGCCAGCACTTTCAACCACTATCCTGCCACCCACCCACAGACACAGCCCCCCTTAGAGAACCTCCAGGGTCCTCAAAGCGATCCATGAGCTGCTGGACCTCTGGACTTCCCATCCTGGGTCATAATTAATTTCCCTTTTCTGTAAACAAGACAAAATCAGGTTTCCCACGCTTTACAACTAAAAACTGATTCATAGCTATGCAATTATAAACAAGTTACTAAACTTCTCTGCAGCTTCGCTTCACGCAGTAGATAGGAATAATAATAACTCATGCCTCCCAGGGTTAATGAGGATTCAATAAGAATAATGCAGGCAAAAGTCTTAACAGGTATAGCTATTATTGCTTACATAGCATCTCATTTTATCTTACATACAACACAGTGAGGTAGGAAATAGGTAGTTATTAGCCCCATTTAACAGCAGAGGCAACCAAGGCACAGAGAGGTTAAGCATATTCCCCAAATCACACAGCTAGCTAGTGTCTGTCTCGAATGCCAGAGCTCCTTCCCTCCGCTACATTCCAGCCCTGAGGTTCCAGGACTCTGTGAAGTACCCAAGTCTGTACCACTGGCAACTTGCAGCAAAGAGTGAAAAATAAAAGAGCTTTAGATGGAGTGTAAATGGGAAGTGACGGCTAATAGGTATGAGTTTCTTTTCAGGGTGATAAAAATATTCTGAAATGTGATCATGGTGATGGTTGCACAATCTTGTAAATACTAAAAACCACTGAATTGTATACTATGGGGTGGTTAATTTTATGACATGGGAATTATGCCACAATAAAAAAAACAAAGAGCTACAATCAGCCTTGTAAGGAAAGCTCCCCTTGTCCCTCCTGCCCTCAGAAATATGGAGCACAGCCTCCTCTGGAAAGACACATCAGCCACTTCCACCCACCCTGGACCCCATTCCCTCCCTTCCTCCCCTCTCTCCAGTGGGGACAAACCTCTCTGCTTGGCAGACTTGGCAACAGCTCTCCCAGGACTTGTCCAGTGGTGAATCTGGCTGCTGACTCCAGACTCTCCAACCAGAGCTGGGCCAATGGCTGGCACTGGCCTCTCCCAGACATCCTGCTCTTTGGCAATATAAGAAGGCGGACACAGAGCAAGAACAGCACCTAGTCACGGTTGTATTTTCACTTTTCCCCTAGATGCTCTGAAGCTGGCTGACCAGAGCAGACTGGCCCGTTACTCCCAGGGCCAGGCGTGTCATCACGATAGGATGCTGTGATTTGCCAGTGCTTTTCCTACAACAAATAACAAGTGTCAAGGTATTCTAGAAGAAATGCTAGGAAAAGATACCAAAAATCTGACAGCCATAACTAGCCATACCCAGGCATCTCAGCCCCACCCTTGTCGGGAGAGCAAACTGCATCTGCATCTTAACATTCTGCCTGACTATCTGCATGTGGCAAGTGCAGAAGCCAGGATCCTGGGCTGGGAGGTGCTCAGGAAACTGCCTGAGAAAATGCTGCTTCCAGAAGACACAGGAAAAGAGAGCAAATGCCAAAAGAGGCTCCTCCTGGAGGGAAGATAAGCCAAGACCACCCACTACAACCTAGAGGAAAGGCATCAAGGGAGCCAGGGAGCAGCTCAGCTGAAGATGTAGGGATACCCCAGGGATCAAATGCTCTGCTCAGAACAGGCAACTCCAGCATCATGGTGAACAAAGACTTTCATGTTAACAGAAAGGAGAGAAAGTCCTTCCAGAGACTTTTTAAGACCTTTTAAGTCTAAATCCCTAATTATGTCTTACATTTTTTTAATATTGTCTCCAGTGATAAACTTACATTCTTACAAATAGTTAACCGTGTTAAGTTATTGATTAACTTTAGACTTTACTAAGTATGCATGGCAAAATTTCAAGAGTAACTACTCTCGAAAGGATTTGAGACGGAATCTCTAACTTCCAGAGCAGTGAAAGAACACTGAATGAGCAATGCCTCCTGAGGGCTGAATTTGCTCAAAATCTTTTTCCAAGGAATCTGTATGGGTCATGAAAAGATACCTTCCCAGACTCCCCCCGAGAGCAAGGGGGAAAGTTCTAAGCCAAGGGACTCAAAGGGTCATCCAGAGTATCCCGTGGTCACCTAAGGTCAAGTAGCTGTGACAAGGCTGGCAGAGTACCCCCACTTTTACACTGTACCCAGCCCAGTTCCTGGTCCAGAGGGAGAATGACCATCACATTTTGATGAACTTTTGAATTTGAACTTAAAGCAAGTCAACTTCATTAAAAACAAAAACTCTGGCATAAGTGACTAGGGTAGCATAAGAGCAAGCAGACAATCCTACTTCTTTCCCCTACCTCCACTGAAATGCAACTATGAATCCCTCCAAATCCTTTAAGGTAGAGACAGCAGGCCTCAAAACCATAGGAACTCCAGGAAATAATATACATACTATGTTTAGGGGTCCTGGGGAAGCCATAAAGGTGGCCCCAACTACCAAAACATTGAGACTCATCATGGGTATTCACACACCCTGGTGTGAACATGTTGTGCAGGCACGAGAGGGTTTGAGGACACGTGGCCTCCCATGACCCCTTGTACTAGCCCCTACATCCCAGCCGCTATAGTGCTCGGGTCCAGATGAGAGGGACTTTGCACCCTTGCTACTATGCATGGGTGGATGACTGCCCGAGCTCAGGCTTCAGGAGGAGGTGCTGGGCTCCAGGGTGGTCTGCCTCTGACTCTTCATTCCTGCTGTGCCAGAGGCCAGTCCCTCCCAGGAGGCAGGCCTGCCCACTTCATCAGGCGTAAAGGCTTGCAAAGACAGCTTCTCTGACTTCTTTGTTATCTTTAACAGCTCCGTCTGGAACTCAGTCAGTGGCATCTCCTCTGCAGAAAGGAATGCTCCAGACTGGTCATAGAGTGACCAAGCCTGACTCCCTGCAGGAACGCCCCCACTGATCCAGGAATGTCTTCGACCAGGGCACTGACTGCCCATGGGGAGGTGTCCGAAGGAATGTCTCAGCCTTGCAGAAGTGAGAGCAGACCTGTCTAGGCCTCTCACCCTTTCCACAGATCTAAATGGTGTAAACATAACACTGAGGACATTCTGGGTTCGTGAGCAAGAAGAGGGTCCAGAGTGCAACAGGAAAACAGGCACATGACCTGGAAAGTTAATCAGTGGGACCAGCCAGGACTGATGTGAAACATATCGTATCCTTCACACTCCCGTGTGCCTGCATCATGCCCTCCTCTGCCCATCTCCACCGGCTGCCATCAGTCTCATCTAGTGGACACGTATGCCATGTATATTTAATTCATGGGAAGCCAACTATGAGTTCTCAGGTCAAATCAGAGCGAGTGATTTCAATTTAAACATTAAACTGAATGTTAAAAGCACTGTAATTCAAAGCACTATAAAAACTCTATTTTGCACAAGGAATCTTTATTAGACACCGTGGTACGTGCCATAGGGGTGTTAGGACAGACTGACACCACTGAAGCAGGGGAGAGGGAGGGAGCTCCAGGGAGGTGATGCTTGACTGGCTTCTGGAAGGGCAAGTCTGCAGAGTGAACAAGATGAGGAGAGAGTAGCTGGCCCAGGGAACAGCATGAAAAAAGGCAGAGTGATGTGAAGAGCTTCCCAGAGGGACTTTCACTCTCCCAGCTGGTTTCGCTATCTTCAGAGTGTCCCCCCGGTTAACATCACAACCACCAATTTCATCATGTCACTCCCAGCCTCAGGCATTTACTGTAGCTCTCTACTGCCCTTCATATCAGCTCCAACTCTTTAACCAATCAGAAGTCTCCATTAGCCCCTAACCATCGCACCCCCCTGCAAATACCCCCATACAACCCCCTGCACCAGCTGGCTGTGTTCTCTGCCATGTGGAAAGACATCTGCCATCCCTCAGGCCTGTCTGGTGCGTGGTCTGCAGAGAGAAAGGCCCCTGTTGTCCTTCACATGGGAGGAGTTGACCCTCATGCCACGCTCCAGGTAGGCACAGCCCCAAGCTACTCTTCTCATCCCCCAGAGGTTGGATGGGATTAAGGATCCTGAGTTAGCTGGGCTCCAGGGTGACACCTAGTTCTGTCCTCCCCAGCTCTGTCACAGACAGGACTCTATCCCAGGCTTCAGTTTCTACAACTACAAACCAAGCTAACAACAGCTCCCCACCCTCTTGCCTCAGGGTTGTTGTGGAAACCATTAGGGAAGACTTATAAGAAAACTCCAGCACTGAGATGGAAACAGACCAGGTGCTCAAGAACAAGAAACATGGGCCTCGCTTGCCATTTGTTCCTGAGAGCCACAGCACACACATGCTGGCCAAGGTTTTCAATGGTTTGTCCTACCTGAGGGCCACTAAGTCTTCTGCACTATACTAGAGAAGGCCCCTCCATCCATGACACTTGCACCCCTAGAAACCACTGCAGGCAAGCAGGGTAGCCACCAGTACCCAGCTCCAAGGCTGGCCAGGCTGACTTGACTCCTGCTTTGACATACCCAGCATTTTCACTCAAGCCAAACATATGCCTTTCTTACGACCCAGTAACTCTAGTTACGCTACTCCTAGGATTTTGCCCAAGAGAAACAGGCATATGCATCCACAAAAAGGTTTGCTCCAGACTATTCATGGCAGTTTGTCTTACAATAGCTAAAGACTATAAACACACAAACATCGATCAGCAGTAGATAAAGTCATTGTGGTATACCCTACTTAGCAATAAAAAGGGGACAAATTACTCAAACACCCAGGACCAAGAACAAATCTTTTGAATACAAGACCACATACAGGAAAGAGTACATGCTCCATGATTCCATTTATGTGAAGTTTGAGATTAAGCACAACTAATCTAAGTGGAAAGATGTCAGAATAACAGCTACCTCATGGAGTGGGTAGATATGGACTGGAAGGGGCACAAGGGAACTTTCTGGAGTGATCAAAACGACCTGTATCTTGCCTGGCATGGTGATCACATTGTGGATCAGCTTTCTAGTGCTACTGTAGTAAAGTACTACCAATTTGGTGACTTAAAACAAACAAATAACAACAACAAGAAAAAAAGTTGCTGAGTTACAGATCTGGAAGTCAGATGTCTGAAATGGGTCTCACCGGACTAAAATCAAGGTATCAACCAGGCTATGTTTCTTTGGGAAACTCCAGGGGAGACATCATTTGTCTTTTTCAGCTGCTAGAGGTCACCTGCATTCCTTGGCTTGGGGCCCCTTCCTCCATCTTCAAAGCCAGCAACACAGCATCTTCCCAGCTCTCTTTGACTCTGACTCTCCTGCCTCTCTCTTTCATTTTCTTTGTATTGGGCCCACCCAGATAATCCAGGATTATCTCCCCATCTCAAGGTCCTTAACTTAATCGCACCTACAAAATCCCTTTTGCCATGTAAGGTAGTATATTGTGAATACGTTCCCAGGGGCTAAGGCCTGGACATTGTCTTAGTCTATTTGGGCTGCTATTAAAAACAAAAAAACAAAAAAAAAAAACCATAAACTGGGTGGCTGCAAATAACAGAAAAGTATTTCTCACAGATATGGAGACTGAGAAGTCCAAGAGTAAGGCACCAATAAATTCAATGACTGGTGAGGCTCTGTCTTCTGGTTCAGAGATGGCCCTCCTCATTTATAGATGTCCTTACATGGTGGAAGGGGCAAGAGAGCTCTCTGGGGATTCTTTTATAAAGGCTCTAACCCCATTCATGAGGGTGCCACCCTCATAAGCTACTCATTTCTCAAAAGCCCCACCTCCCTCCCAATATTATCACATTTGGGGCACAGGGCTCAAGATATGAATTTTGAGGGGACACAAACATTCAGATAAGAGCAGACATCTCTGGTGAGGCCACTGTTCTATCTATCACACATTGACATAAACATGTGTAAAAACCCATGATCTGTGCACTTAACAGTTGTATGCTTTATGGTACATAAACCACACCCATAATCATAATACAGAGCAAACAATAAGAGTTCCTCTGACATGGGCTACAGATGGCATCCCTTGATGGCTTTGCCCTTTGCCTGAACCTTCTCATGTATCCTCGTTTTTTTTTTGCCTGCACCATCCTCCTGCTTCATAGAAACTGAGGCATAGCAAGAGAGAAAACCTCTCTTGCAGCTGGCAAGAGGCAAAGCTAACGTGATGCCAGGTCTAACAACTCCAAGCCCATAGTCCGCCTGCTCACTGGTACAGAAGGCAGGTATATGACACAAAGGAGAGAGGTGTTTCTTTTGAGAACCCACTTTTATTGCAGTGTGGGTACAAGTACTTTCTCTGCCCTAAGAAAAACAATGGTACAACCGAGATGAAAAAAAAAGATACTCAACGGCAGGGACGGTCAGGAGTGATGGAGACTATACAAACTGGAGACCTGTCTAGAGAGACAACAGAGCTTTGGTTCTGCCCAACGGAGGAGTCAGAAATCCAGATCTTCATGTGAGATCTCTCATTATTTTAAATTATAGGCATGATTTCAAATTTCCTAAGGCAATGGATGAACACATTGGCCCACAGGCCCCCAGTTTACCACCACATGCACCCCACTCAACTCCCTCACCCACCCTTCCAAGCCACCAACAAGCAGCAGCCTTGCCCACCAGAATCCAGCTCTGCACTCTACAGGACATGTGGTGCCCACAGGGAATCTGCTAGTAGCCAAAGCTGCCCCTGAGAGAAGTGACCCAGCAGCTCCTGGGGGAGACCCCCAAGGCAGCTGTACTTAGGCCTCCTGCCCTCTGGGAGTGCATATTCCAGGTGGAACAGAGGCCCTGTTCCCACAGCAAGCCACTCCACCTGCTCCTGAGAGCCTAGCTGCTCCCACTACCAAGGCACTTCCAAAGAAAAGGGCCAGGTGTTCCGGCCTATCTACCATTTTGCCAGATGCCTACCTGAGTGCCTGTGACCACAGCCCAATATCTGAGGCCAGAGTCCCCTGTGCCCAGGCACAAACAGCACTCTTCTGAGTCATCCACAGCTTGGTGGGCTCTGGTTAAGGCACCTTGGGTAGCACCAGCCCTGAACTCTAGAAGAGAGAGCCTAGGCAGCCTTTCAAGCAGTCCTCCTGTGCTTTGTACAGAGCCCACCTTGCTCCAGGGATGTTTAATGTCAGGAAACTCATGGGGTCTTGGAAGTGTCTTTCTTGTGACTTAAGGTAAGGACACAAAGGAGTATCAGAGATATTATCCAGGGCGAGGATGAAGACAGAACACATGCTTTGGGCTCTGAAACTAGCAGGCCACCACCACTCTCTCTTTCCGTGGGATCTTAACAAGATTCATGACCTTGTGAGTATCTGTTTCCTCATCTATAAGAGAAGGAGAAGAACGCCTTCCCATGTGCTGAATTTTGTGAAAGCCTGTCTATGAGCTTTGTCTTTATATGTGTGGCTAGTCTGGAAGACTCAATATCAAGGATTAACCGGGGCTGCTGTTTCTTCCTTTCTTGCCTTTGATTATATTTTCTATAATGGACACGCAATGCTTCTGTCATGAGAACCAAAGTTGTCTTAGTTTTTACCCAATGCCTGAGCAGGATATGATGTTGGCTTTCACCTAGTGCTTCCTATAACCTCACAGGTACCCTGCTGCCCAGAGCCCACGACTCCAACTGTTCCTGGACAGTGTTGGTCCTACCCAAGGTCCTTGCCTGCTCCCCTGTTTCCTGCATGAGAAGTCTCAGCCTCCCTTAGCTCCTGTGACTGCCTGGCCCCTGAAATCTGAGGGCAAACTCTGCCTGGCAAATCTCCCCAGTGACACCATGGCGGAGGTTCTATATCTCAGCTCAGGTGAGTAAGCTGGGAGGCTGTGAGGCCTGCCCAAAGCCTCACAACCAGTAAATAGCAGGGCTGAGGCTTGAACCCAAGACTTGAGCTGGTCTCGCAACATCACTTTGCCTTCCAGAGAGAACACAGCTCAAGGATCCTGCCTGGAAGAGAGTTCTTGAAATGCTACACTCCCTCTGCCTCCTCTCGGTCCCAGGACCTACGCTTTATGGGTGTTGTTTCTGGCTTTAACACGTAACTCCCCAAATGTCCCTTGCCTGAAATGAGCCATCTTCAGTGCCAAGACAGAAACCCTGCCAGCCTGAAGGGTGGGGAGCACTCTGCTGGGGCCCCAGTCTCATGCTGGGCCCCTGAGGACCCAACTCCATCACTGGGTTCCCGCCTTCCCAACTGGCAGTGCCCTCAGATTTAATCATTAACATTGGGTCAGAGTCCTGGTGTTCAGTCACCTAATTTGGGGACAAACCTGCAGCTGCACCTGGCAGGGAGGGGCCCTTTCAATGTTACACATATTTACAGATGGAAAGGGGTTTACAAATTCTCTCTAAAGAAGAAACCTGTGAGTACGGGGCTGGGGAGAGATGTGGGGATCGAGCAGCTTTGTGAGAAGGAGTGGAGAAGGCTGCTATTTTGGCACCCAGTGAGTCACAGGATGAGCGGGATGTCCCATGCCACAGTAAGGGAATTTCTGGCTTCTGTGTTGTGTTTTGTGGTTTATTTTAGTCTCATTGCTAATGTTTCATTAGAAAGTGACTCCCCCTTCCCTTGCCCCTTTTAAGATTTTTTTTGGGGGGATCTTGACCCCAGCTGCATTCTTCAGCATGTTTGTATGCAATCTTAAGACCTTAGTCTACAAGAATATGACTCCATTTTCATAATGCAGCTCAGTGAGGAAGTCTGGTTTTCAATCTGAATATTCATTCAACAAATAAGGTTTAGATACAAAAAAAGCCAAGTGTGACAGAGTGAATTCTGACATTTCTATGGTTCCTTTGCAAATCTCACCCTGCTGGCTGCCCTTCCTCCCCAAGAACCTCAGGCTCTGTCCCCTAGCATGGGGCACTTTGGAATCACATTATTGAACGTATAGTGGAAGCCCAAGGAGTGCAGTGTTGGGGCAGAATCAGTGTCCATGACCAGTCATGTCCTTGTGGATTCACATGTGAATGTACCATATGAACCCCAAGGGAACCTTCCAGAAACTTCTAACATTTCTCACCCTCTTCCTTCCTCTGTCTGTCTCTCTCCCTCCTTTCCTCCATTTCTGTTGCTTACTTTCCCTCTCTCCCCACACACGCCTGCACACATATAGCTATGTGTGCACATGTAAACATCCATGCACATACCCAGTAGCTTCTCCTGAGACAGGTCTGGCAGGCCCCCACCAGCCTCCACAGTAGTAGGTCCTTGCTGGGTCTTTCGGACCACTGACCACCACTCTTCTTGTGAGAGCCTCCCAAAGGTCGCTGTTCTAGGGCAGACAGTCCCTACTTCCCACTGTCCCCTCTGCAGGCACTCCTGAAACCAGCAGGCCCAAGCTGGGGGCTGCCACTCCAAAGTTCCTACCCTCAGTCCCCTCCCATCCCCAATATCCCATCCAGACAGTCTTAGTTTGCTCTAAGAAACAGCATGAGCCTATTGCCATTAGGCTCACTGTCACTTTTTGTTTCTTCATCTGGAAAATGAAGAGCTTTGCTCACAGAACACTGGAAGTCCCACCTCCGCCCTCCAGTTTTAAATGTTTCTCACTCCAATCATCTGTCACACTAACATGCTAATGATGATAAAAGACCCAAGGCTGCAGGCAATGACTCCCTCAGATCTCCATTAATTCAGCAGTCCCAAAGTGGCAAGCAGTAAAGTCCTCCCCACAAAAAATCATGAACCTGACAAAGTGTTATCACATTTTTTATTTTGCCAAGAACAACACTAAATTTTTAAAACTTAAACCTATCATCTGCTACTATATTCAATTCATCAGGAAAGAAAAATAAGACTATAACTGTTATCTATTGCTATCCAAAAAAATTGTCTTAACTCCAAAATTTAGTAGCTTAAAATAACAACTACTTATTTGCACAGAATTCTGCAATTTTGGCTTTTCTCAGCTGGAGTCAACTCGTGCAGTTAAAGTCAGCTGAAGGCCTCACTGGCACTAGATGACCAAGACAGCCTCACTTGCATCTGTTGCTTGCCTGGTCTGTTGGTTGGGGGCCTCAGTTTCCCTCTGTGTGGCCTCTCCAGCAGGATAGTCTGGATTCCCTAAATGGCATAGTAACAGGTAGGCAAGTGCCAACATACTGAAAGGTATTATAAAGCCTCTGCTGGCTTCATGTTTGCTGATGTCTTGTCACCAAAACAAGTCCCATGGCTAAGCACAAGTCCAGGTATGAGAGAGACTCAACAAAGGTATCAGTACAGGCAGCCCTGACTGACGATGGCTCAACTTACTAATTTTTTTCAACTTTCACATGGTACAAAAGCAACATGCATTCAGTAGCAACTGTGCTTCAAACACCCAAATAATCATTATGGTTTTCACTTGTAGTACAGTAGTCAATAAATTACATGAGACACTCAACACTTGATTATAAATAGACTCTGTGTTAAGATTATTTTGCCCAACTGCAGGCTAATATAAGTGTTCTGAGCATGTTTAAAGTAGGCTAGGCTAAGCTATGAAGGTCAGTAGGTTAGTGTATTAAATGCATTTTCAACTTACGATGGGTTTATCAGGATGTTACTCCATTGTAAGGTGAGGCGTTTTTGTTTTTGTTTTTTTTACCTGGAGACATGATTTATTGTAGGCTATTGATGTAACAAGCTATCACAGGGGCATATTATCAGAAATATAGATGGAATAAATTTAGCCTCATGAAAACTTACTACACAGTCACTTGAGTAACTTCCTCACAGAACAATGCAGATTTCATTCATCAGAGACCATCACCAGTCCAAAGGCTGGCATTTGGGAAGCACAGCATGTATCAATTATCATATTCTTTTCAACCAAGCCAGAGGTGAACTCAGAATTCTTCTTAACATAGCTTTCTCACTGCCAGAGATGGCACAAACAATTAATGTCTACTTGCCATCAATTACCTAGGGGCTTTATCTGCAGAGCAGAAGTTACCTTTTATTTTTATTTATTTTTATTTTTTTTTGAGTTGGAGTCTCACTCGGTCGCCCAGACTGGAGTGCAGTGGCCACTCCCAGCCACCGCAGCCTCGCCTGCTGGGCTCCGGCGATCCTTCTGCCTCAGCCTTCCAAGTAGCCGGAATTACAGGCATGCGCTACCACGCCCGGCTGATTTTTTGATTTATTGTAGAGATGAGGTCTCACTGCCCAGGCAGGTCTCGAACCCGCGGGCTCAGGCAATCCACTCACCTCAGCCTCCCAAAGGCACAGGATTACAGGCTGAGCCACCGAGCCCGGCTCAGAAGTTACCTTTTAAAAGTGTACATTGAAGAAATAATGTTTAACCCAAAGGAACATGGCACCAAATCAGATCTGCATGAGCAAGAGATTCCCTGATGGTGGGACTCCAGGCATTCCAGGAAGCCTCCCCACTCCCCAAACCATACCCTCTGGGTCCCACTTTAATAATTCTTGTGTGCCAGACAATGAGCTGCCTGGGACAAGGGCCCTTACACATCCCCACAGGGGGCCATGCAGCAAGCAGAGCTGTGAGACCCTCGTTTATTGGGCCAAGCCTCACTAGCCCTGGTTCTCTAAGTACTTCACACAAACATGGGCTGTATTTCAGCTCTCAGTTCTAGTCGTTTTCAGCTTCAGCCTGGCAGCACTGCCCAGCTCAGGGACTGACCTAGGGCACCTTGCAGTCTCCACCCCCCCTTCTCCAGAGTCAGTTAGGAGCAGTCTGAGAATGTCACTGAAGCCCAATCCCAGCCCCTGGCTCCTAAGAGCCTCAGGGTAAAGGCTGGGATCTGTCACTGACCCCTGAGGGTCCTGCCCTTAGGGGAGCATGATCCAGGCCAGTGGCCTCTCATCATCTGAGAGGGGTCACTCTATAAACCAAAGGATCTGGTATGAAAAATCCTCTGAATGACAAAATCCTCCCAAGTTAGAAATATTCTATGTATCGATGTGGTAGTTACATGACTACAGATGACCTTTGAACAACATGTGAGCTGGGGCACCAATTCCCCATGCAGTTGAAAATCCATGTATAACTTTGACTCCCAACTGGGTGCAGTGGTGCACACCTCTAATCCCAGCTACTTGGAGGATAAGGAGGGAGGATTGCTTGAGCCTGGGAGTTTGAGACGCGCCTGGGCAACATGGTGAGAACCCATCTTAGAAAAACTTTTGACTCTCCCAAACTTCACTACTAGTAGCTTACTGTTGACTGGAAGCCATGCCAATAACATAAACAGTTGATTAACACACAAACTTATGCATTCATAACCAAACTTTTTCTTAATTTTTTCAATATTTCTAGGCTGTGCAGTTCATCTGCAAATTTTTTCAAATTGTTACATATCTCCAAAAACATCTAATATATTTACTGAAAAAACCATGTATAAGTGAGTCTGCACAGTTCAAACCACGTTGTTCAAGGTCAGCTGTATATGCATTTATCAAAATTCATGGAACTGTACATCTAAAAAATGAGTTTTACCTTATGCAACTTGACCTCAATAAACTTAACTTTTAAAAAAATCTCTCCAGCAAGAAACTCCACTCACTTAGTCATTACCCCCTAATGCAACCTTTCTGAGCACGTAGTATGTGCCCAATGGGTGCTTTAAATAATAAAGAGAATACCTTGACAACATATTTCATAGGCAGGGTTACCTATACTCTTCAGATAAGGTAACAGGGGTTCAGAGAAGTTGAATAACCTGCTCAGGTCAAGGTCAAATGTGGGAGCCAGGACACAAGCCAGGACTTTTCCAACTGAGCTAAGTTAGTTTCACTCCACCCAGTGCCTATCCAACACTAGCTGCCAGTCACAGGATGTTGGATGTTTCTACACTTAATTGAGGCCCAAGGAGGCTAAATGACTTGCCTGAGGCCACTCAGTTACTCAGCTAGAAAGAGGTGACACCAAGATTTGAACCAAGCACTGTTGGATTCCAAAGCTTACTCTGCCTTACTGCTCACAAAGGAAGCCTGGGGTCCCTCACAGCACCCATCTGCTAGGCCCTCTCCTCAGGGACTGCCTGGTCCTGTGTGACTCCCCTCCCCAAATCCGCCATCCTTCAATCTGTCCTAGTAGGTATTCTGGCCAAGACTACCTGAGGCCAGCTCCAAGGTTGAACTGTCACTAATACCTTCAAAGACATCTTGCCACAGCTAGTCTGAGATGGGAAGACCCAGGCTGTAGGATAAGGGCCTTTCAAGGGCATCTGTGTAGTCCTAGGAACCTGGCTATGAAGAAACTGGGCCAACCCGGTTTCCCCAGGCTGGGGCAAACACGACTCCTACCTTCCCAGTGTATCCTAGGGGAGAAGCCAAGGAGCCGGGACAGATGGGAAACAGTGTGCTTCAGGTGTGGCCTGGCTTCTCTGAGCAGCCCCATTCCCATGGTCTGCTCCAGTGTCCCGCTGCATGGGCCTTTGTGGACTCAGTCACTGGTACATTCTTGACAGGCCCTCCCGCAGCTAGCCTCAGCCTCACCCAGAGGGCTCTAGAAGTGGTCCTCATTCTTAGGCTGAACTGGTGCTGAAGAAATGCATCGAATGATATATTTGGCATCATCAGACACATGATATGTGCCTCTGCTGGCCCTCTCTTTAACTGCTGGCCTAGGGAAACCACCGTCACCCTGATGCTCACGGTCCCTTCAAATGGGGCCAGCAGCCACTGGACTAACCATGGTCTAGCATGCACCAGGAGAACATGCTGCAGGTCTGTTCTCATGGGAGAATCCCAGTGATTGGTTATCCCATGCAGCATGAAACACTTACATGGGAGAAAGTAATTTTTATCTAAGAAAGAACAAAAGACCAAAATGTTCAACAAGTTGTCCATTTCTTCTCCATGTATATGCAGCCCTCACCTAAAAACGATTTACTGGCCGGGCTCAGTGGCTCAGCCTGTAATCCCAGCACTTTGGGAGGCCAAGGCGAGTAGATTGTCTGAGCCCACGGGTTCGAGACCCGCCTGGGCAACTTGGCGAGACTTCATCTTTACAATAAATCAAAAAATTAGCCAGACATGGTAGTGCGCGCCTGTAGTTCCAGCTACTTAGAAGGCTGAGACGAAAGGATCGCCGGAGCCCAGCATGTCGAGGTTGCAGTGGCCAGGAGCAGCCACTGCACTCCAGTCTGGGTGACAGAGTGAGACTCCAACTCAAAAAAAAAAAACAATTTACTGCATGGGGCTTACTTGGTTACCGGTACCGTAACTATCAGTGGGAGACAATTATTCCCTGAACACCAGACAATGAGCCCCCCTAGCTACTCCTCCTAGCAAGGTAACCCTTCCTCTGGCCAGGGTTGACTCTTCCAAGGTCTAGTACCTAATAATCATTCCTGAACCAAGAGTCCTTCTCTGGGAATCTGGATTTGGAAGAGAAAGACAAAAATACAGACAGATGGTAGAACTTTTGTGTAACCAGAACTTGTCACTTCAACATGGGAGGCCATTGTAAGTGGCCACATTTGCCCTAAAGATGGGGAGTGTGCAAAGTGAACCTGTGGGAAGGAAGGGGAGTGAGAAGCAGAGCAAAACAAAAATAAGGGACAGAGGAAAGAGACCTGCCAGGCTTCTAACCCTTCCCCCCCTAAACCTGGCTGCAGGTTTAAGTTCTGGGAGCCACCTCAGGGTCTTCACCATAAAGTTACCTTTTGTCTTCCTCCAACTAGAAAAGGTTTAGTTACACATAACCAGAAGCTCTAGTTAATATCCTTTTAAAACATTCTTTCAAGAGCCCATTCAAGAGAGATGGACAACCATCAAAGTCAAGTGAGGGAACATGCAAGAAACTGACCTGAGCTTTCACCACTGTGCAGTCTTTTACTTACAGCAATTTGATTTGGCACTTCATTCCTTTGAGTTAAGCATTCTTCAAACACTTTTTTAAAACGTAACTCCTGCAGGGAGGGACAAGTCATTACTCTATTAATGGCAAAGAGGTTTAGATCTTTGTGCCATCTCTGATGGACTGGGAGTGGCTGGATGGACCACTGTGTCTATGACCATCTCTGAGTTCAGCTAGAAAGCATGTAGAGGAACCAACAGACCTGGATTCTCGCCCTGGCTTTGCCAAGTGTTCTGGGGCAGTCTCTCCCCCACCCCCAACCCTGACCTCAGTTTGCCCATCTGTAAAACAAGAGGGTGGGCCCAGTCCAGACATTTACATCCCAGGTCCCAAGTGGCTGTAGATGTCACTCCATGAGCACTGTTTTCTGACACATTTCATCTCTGCTTTGGGAACAGACTCCTGCCTAACATTTGTGCTGCAGAGGATTTCCTATCCCAACTGGCATAGCTAGCCCTCAAGGACAATGAGAAAAGGAAAAGAAAGGAAGGAAGTGACCAGAGGAACTTAGCCTTTAACTCAAAGAAACCTGAGGGAGAAGCAAAGACAGGCCAGCCTGAGGCCTCAGAGTCAACAGGCTTGATCCCAAATAGGTGTACTCCTGTGGCCCAAAGAGAGCCATGAGTCTGGGTATAAGAACCACTGTTTCTAGTCACAGAGAAACCAACAAGACCATGAGGTCTGATTTACAAAAAAATAGGAGGCAACAAGGGACATAATTGCCAGTTTATAGGGGGCAATGGACACTAGCAAAACCCGCTTCCCTCTGAGATCTTGGAGTGCCAAGTGGGTTTATGGAACACGAGGTCCATCCTACAGAGCTTACTACCCTCCTAGAGCATTTATCTTCTAACAGTAAAATTAGAACATAAAAGATGAAACTACCCAATAAGTATGCAAACACCTGGGAAGTAAAGCAGTCTCAAAAGCTTAGTTAACATACTCAGAAATGAGGTGCAGATGAGAGAAGCGACCAGAGGCTGTTCCTGCTGGCTGAGTCATTTGAGTCTCCACCTTATATCAGAGCAAATTTTTGTAAGTAGACACTCATCCCTATAGAGTATAAATACAGATGATCCTAAACTTAGGATATTTTGACTTACAATATTTTTTACTTTGCAATGGGTTCATTGGGACATAGCCTCATTGTAAGTCAAGGAATATCTGTACAAGTGTTTCTGCTATTATGCAGTATATTTTCCTGAAAATCTTCACAGTCTGCAAAACCACATGCTAAAAATAACAGGATTAATGGGAAAAACAAGGTTGGGGCACATCATTCCACACCTAGGGAGCCTTGTTACTAGAACCTTTCCAAGATCAATGATAGGGCACTTACTTAGGAGAACATTCTCATCAAAATTCAAAACCCACCCAGGTGTCACTTGCACCCGTTGTTTTCTAAGAGGGGCAATGTCTTCCCTGCCCCGTCATTTCTCTTGACTTCCCATAGAGCTTGAGGGCATGGAAAGATACTAAAAAACCCTGACTTGCACTAAAGGAAGTTGCATCTACAGATTTTCAGCTTTTTTTTTTTTTTTGCCTCTTCATATATTACTCTTTAATCATGAGTAAGCACATCTTGATTTTTCAAAACACAAACATACTGGGAAAATTGTGTAAGCCAACACAACTTTTCCATATACCAACATCATTCTTCTATTTACAGTAGGTCCCCTACATACAAAACTTCAAGTTATGAATTTTAACAATACATACCTGCATTTTTATATATTATTTCTCTTGACCAGGTATCAGTATAGCCTGTTAAATACATACAGCAATATATAACCAATTGTATTAGTTGAGTACCTAGGCTAACTTTGTTGGACTTAAAACAAATTGAACTTACAAGTGCATTCTCAGAATGGAACTCATTCGTATGTTGAGGACTTCTTGTGTCACTTATAGAGACACATGCTGTAGTACAACAATTTTCAGTTTAAGATAATCATTGTGCACTACCAGAAGTCTTAATAAGTGAGAAGATCTAACCACAAGTTGTTTTAAAACACAATACAGTTTTTTAAAGTTTGTACTTTTAACATTTTAGTCAGGCTGACTCTGCTAGATTAAAAATAGACACACATTCTTTACAGCTCCTCTCATTAAGAGGTGGAGTCCATTTCTCCACCCCTTGGATCCAGGCTGGCTTCATGACTTGCTTTGACCACTAAGATGTAGCAGGAGTGATTTTATACAGCTTCCCAGGGAGGCCTCAAGAGACCTTTCAGCTTCCCCTCTCATCCACTTGCTGCCTTGAGACCACCACATAAAGCAGGCCAAGCCAACCTCCTGGAGGATAAAAAGCCATGTAGAGAAAGAAGCCCAGCCAATAGCCAGCACCAACCCCCAGATCTGTGAGTAAGGTCATCTTGGTCTGTCCAGCAGCCTAGTTGAGCTATAAGATGATTGCAGTCACATAAGTGACCATAGGCAAGACCAGCAAAAGAACTACTCAACAGAGACCTGCCCAGAGAATCACGTGCACATAAAATAACTATTGTTTTAAGCCATTAAAATTTGGAATGGTTTATTACATAGTAAAAGCAAATATAATATGACATTCTAGACATTTCACTAATTTGTTAATACTTTGATAGTGTTCCCTGCTGGGGACTCAGTAAACCTTTCATTCAGGTCTCAGTGCGTTCGTGAGCCCCTGAGAAGGGGATATACCAGTCCTGAAGGTAGCAGGGTCTCCAAGGACTCCATCGAGACAAAATAAAGTCAAGGGCTGATCCAATAGTCCAAACTCCAGAGAGGGCAACACACAGCAGGTGACAAAGAACCTGACCAATGGAAGACACTGGGGAGGAACTATTTCCAACAGTCAAACAGTTCCCAAGGGAGGCAGAAAGCTCTCTAACTAACACCCCTCCTAGGCAAAGCTTCAACCTTTCTGGCTATGGTAGGCTCAAGAATATCCCTCACCCCATCTTCCACGAAAAAAGGGTTTACTGATGTGATTGATTAAGGATCTTGAGATGGAGAGATTACCCTGGAATATCCAGGTTGGTCTTGTAAGAGTTCCTTATACGAGGGTCCTGATAAGGGGAGGCAAGAGCGGGGAGGCAGTCAGAGAGGCGATGTGGCAACAGAAGTAGAGGTTGGAGTGATGGGCCCTGAAGATGGAAGAAGGGACATGAACCAAGGACCTTGAGAAGTATGAGAAGGCAAGGAAATGGATTCTCGCCTAGAGTCTCCAGAAGGAAAACAGCTCTGCCAACACATTAGTTTTAGCCCAGTGGGATCTGTTTTGGACTAAATTCTGACCTCCAGAAATGTAATGTAATAAATTTGTATTGTTTTGAACCACTAAATTTGTGGTAATTTTCACAACAGCAACAGGAAACAAATACAGTGGATAATTTCTCCTGCCTACAAGAATGTAACTGGAGATGTTTATTCATAATAACAGTAACAGCTAATATTAATTCAGTGCCTATTTCATGCGTGGCCCCGTTCTAAGTTCTTTTCTTGTATAAACTCCTTTAATCCTCACAAAAACAATATGCAGAAGACACTGCCATAATACATATTTTACAGATGAGCAAACTGAGCTAGGGCCACGGAGCAGGTAAATGACACAGACCAGATCTGAACTCAGTTTAGCCCCAGATCCCACACGTAACCACTACCCCCTCCCAAATCAACCAAACAATAATAATAAAGTGACGCTTTTTAAAAAAATGACACCACAAACCCTTTATGTACTAGGCCCATGCTAAGCACTTTACATATATTCTCTCACTCAATTCTTACAGCGCTCTAAGGGAACAGTGATTATTAATCATCTTTGTTCATAGCACAAGAAATTGAGATGCAGCAATGTTAAACCCAGATGTCAAACACATCTGAACCCAGAAGTGTCTGGCTTAAACCCAGGTTTAACCACGTGCCCTATGGCCTCCCTCCTCCACTGGAGGCCCAGGTGGCTGAGAAGACAAAGATAAGTAGTGCAAACACACAGGTCATCCTCTGAACTGGAATACTTAGAAAGTGAAAGGCGTCACTATTAATAATTTCACTGAGACAAGAGGCAAAAACTAGAACTATTCCGGCAAACCAGGACATATGGCCTCCCTAAAAATAAGGGACTAAAATCAAGGCCCAAATTCTGCAGCTCAGTTTCCCATAGGGGTGCCATGGAGCAGCTGCCAGTCCCACAGGATATGTGCAGCTGCCAGGACATGGTCAAGGCTGGAAGAAGAAGGGTGGTCCTGGCAGAGCTCAGAGCAGCATCTGCAAAGCTGCAGGCTGCGAGTCAGTTGCAGTAACAGGGACACAGCAAGGAGCTGCAGAGCCTGCTTCGGTGGGGCCGGTTTCACTTTTGAGCACTGTTCGCGCTTTCTTGGTCCTCTCCTTGCTTGCCCTGCTCTCGGAGATGCCCAGGTCTGGGTATACCCATGAGTGGAAGGCACTCACTCACACCCTGCCACATGCTGCTCATTCATTAAGAGTCCCTGATTCCTCCCTGTCATTCTAATTATGCACAGCAGTAATAAAGAAGCTTTCTCTTTTACCAAAGAGGCCTATTTATATGACAAGAGAGCTTTTTGCCCCCACAAGATTGAGTCTTCACTCCAAGCCTTGTTAGAATCAAAGCCACATCTCTTCTGAGACTGCCTGAGTCTGGCCTGACTCCACTCCAGCTTGGCTCACTCCTAAGCATCCACATTTCTAGAAGGGTCACTGTGGAGTGGGCAGGATGTGGATGTCATTCCCCACTGCTGTGCTCCCTCATGTCTTGCTGACTGATAGTTACACAACAAACAGTAAGACATTTATTGAGCTCCTACTATGTGCCTTTATTAAGAATATGAAAGTGAAAGACATAGTCCCTGCCCTTCTTGGGAGAAAAGGCATTAAAAGAAAAAGCACAAGCTTTCAGGTTCAATGGTTGACTCATATCCCAACTCCAGCACTCACTGGCTGGGCAAGTTGTCAAATTTCTCAAAGACCTCAATCGCCCATCAGTAAAATGGAGTAAGAATAATACCAACCTCATAGAGTTGTCAGAAGACACACATATAAATCTGGCACATTGTAGGTACTCAATAAACACTAGTTAGAATCAATAATGGTTAGGTACCAGAAGCTTTGGGGTTTTGTTGTTGTTGTTGTTGTTTGTTGTTGTTGTTTTTTTCCATGGGAAAAACCTATTCTTTATTTATTTATTATAAGGATGTGGGGTACAATTCAGGGTTAGGTATATAAACATTGATCATGCAGGTACCCTTGTTGCTGAGGTATGCCCCTCCCTCCCCTAGCAGTTTCCCTCAACTGCCAGTCCCACACCCCCTCAGTGTTCCACTACTCCCATTCGCTTTCTTATAGCGTTATAATTGTTCAAGGTCACCTTATGAATGAGAACATATGGAACCAGAAGCTTTGGAACCACACAGACGGATCTCAACCAGATGGATGAATCCAGGAAGGCTTTGTGAGCAGTGATGCCTGAACTGAGTTATGAAGTATGAATAGGAGTTTTCTAGACAAAAAGAAGATGCCATAGGTAAGAACTGCATGTGTTGAGGACAAAGGAGATCACAGGGTTCTGGGAAACATAAGATACAGTGTGGGGGCACACAAGGGGATGCAGAGGCAGGTGCTGACCCAGAAATGAATCCTACGGCCAGAACCCTAACCAGTAATATCCAGAGTATCACCTTGACCTTTTCTTAATTTATCTGGGGCCCACACCAGTACCCTTCCACTTCCACCTGCAGTTTGGTGGTCACAGGAAGTAAGACAGCCACCCCCTCTGTTAGTCACAGGTTCACTCCTTTTGACACCCAACACAACTTTCTGAGCGCCTATGACATGCTGGGCACATGCCAGGAGAAGCTGTACAGCTTGAGCCCCTAGGCCCCGAGTCCGACAGCCCGAGTCCCAGCCTCACTCAGCCCCTTTCCAGCTGTGTACCTCTAGGCCTGTCAGCTTCCTCCTCAGTGAAATGGGGGTAACAGAGCTCCTTGTAGAATCACTCATTCAACCACAAATGTGGTCAGGACTAAATGAGATAACTCAAAATTACCAAGTTTTAGCTTACACTAAATCCTCGATAAATGTCAGTGTATATTTTTATTAAGATTAACTTCCAGGATGGTAAAAATCCCATCCCCAAAGCCCAGCGCAAGGCCTCTGGAGGCCCCCTCAACCCGAGCAGAGCTGCCTCCACTGCTCCTCTCCTCAACCCCACCTCCCTGAAGAAAATTACTAGGTTTCCACTGTCCATGCCCAGTTCTGACTCGGTGATCACAGGAGCTACCTCCCTCATCTCATTCTTGTAGTGCTCCATGTGTGTCAATCCACTGGGGTCACAGGGGAGAGGGCAGGATTAAAGGTTATCCCAGTCTTTGCTGTCCAACACTCAGACACTAAAGGGAGGCCCTACAGAGAGTATGAGTTAACTAATTTAGACATTCTATTAAGGAAATTTGCAAACACACATAAAGTAAACAGAATAGTAATGAACCACCACTTCCCATCACCCAACTTCAACAACTGCAAACATTCTGCCATTCTTGTTTGATCTGTGCCTCTGTCCACTCCCCACCTCATCCCCACTGGATTTGCTGGAAAAGATTTCCGGCACCAGCTCCCATCACACCCCATCCACACACCCACTCCCCAACCCAAACCCCCACTCCTCACAATCCCAGCTCAGTGTGCTATCTGTGGCATCATTCTTCTGCATCAAGAGCATCCTGGAAGCCCTTCCCCCTGCAGCACAACCATTTTTATGTTCCTAATAGAATGGTAGCCACTGACCACATTCATGAGAGCTTTATAGAGTGGGGCCCTGGAATCAGATGGCCTGGGTCCTAACCAATTCTTCCTAGATGTGTGACCTTGGGTAGGTCATTCAGCCTGGTTTAGATTTCCCACCAAGTAAAGAGGGAATGTTGGTAACAGGTTTGCCATGCAGCTTTAAAAAATAAAATCATGCATGCTCATTGCCCAGCACAGAATGTGCAATGAGGAAACCTTAGAAATAGATGTGTTGCAGGGAGGAGGAGGGGGAACAGAGTCTGCTCCTATGTGATACTATTCATATCCTCCATTTTACAGATGAAGAGATGGGAGCCCAGAGGCAGTCTGCTCTTTAGGTTGTTCTGTGTCCACTAAGTCCATGCACTTGGAAGTCTCAACCTTGAACTGCAGATCACTGGAAGTGAAAAAATGCCCTAGAACTGATCCAGGCAAACTGCCTCATGTGGCCCAGCACACCCAGCGTGTATTCCCTATGCTGGATGGGATCTCTCCCAGCACTGAGTGACAACCATGCCATAGCCGTGTGTGTGTGTGTGTGTGTGTGTGTGTGTGTGTGTGTGTGTGGTGTGTGTAGTATGTGTTTGGAGGGGAATATGTGCTCAACAGTTAGTTACCTCAACTGGAACAGCTTGTGCAAAGGCCCTAGGTGAGATTGAGTAGAAATATGTTGATTTCATGAGATCCTTCTGCTGCTGGACTTTAGGAAACATCAAAAATTGTGGTTATGAAAAAAAGAAAGGAAGGGGAAAGGAGAGTCTGAAACCAGTTTCTGAAACCATCTGCAGTAGACAGATTTCTCATAGATGGTTGAGAGTTGGCGCTTCAATAGAGGCCAGGCAAAGTCAGAGAGTGGGCCCTCACCTCCTCTTCCTGGAGGACTTCTCCAATATTCTGACCTGCTTTTACCTTGAGCAATATATCATAGCTATTTCCCCAGGTCGGGAAAATTTGTTTTTCCGAGTTGTAGTCTCACTCTGTTGCCCAGGCAGTGAGTGCAGTGGCCTGCTCACAGTCACCGCAGCCTCAACCTGCTGGGCTCAGGCAATCCTTCTACCTCAGCCTTCCAAGTAGC